>NC_041220.1:84359767-84376105 GCF_002837175.3 Physeter macrocephalus | reverse complement strand
AAGACATACAGATGGCCAAGAAACACATGAAAAGCTGCTCAACATCACTAGTTATTACAGAAATGCAAATCAAAACTACAGTAAGGTATCACCTCACACTGGTTAGAATGGGCATCATCAGAAAATCTACAAACAACTAATTCTGGAGAGGGTGTGGAGAAAAGGGGACCCTGTTGCACTGTTGGTGGGAATGTAAATTGATACAGCCACTATGGAGAACAGCAACCTAAATGCCCATCAACAGACGAATGGATAAAGAAGTTGTGGTACATATATACAGTGGAATATTACTCAGCCATAAGAAGGAATGAAATTGGGTCTTTTGTAGAGATATGGATGGACATAGAGACTGTCATACAGAGTGAAGTAAGTCAGAAAGAGAAAAATAAATATTGTATATTAATGCATATATGTGGAATCTAGAAAAATGGTACAGATGAAGTGATTTGCAAGGCAGAAACAGAGACACAGATGTAGAGAACAAATGTATAGACACCAAGGGGGGAAATCAGGGTGGGGGGTGGTGGTGGGATGAATTGGGAGATTGGGATTGACATATATAAACTCATATATATAAAATAGATAACTAATAAGAACCTGCTATATAAAAAAAATTAAATAAAATTCAAAAAAATAATCATATATTTTATTGCTTAAGTCTAATTATATGTTTTGAATAAAAACCAGAGAATCCAAGGGTATTATAATAATCGATGTCAGAATTAAGTATAAATCAATTTGAGATGTTTCAGAATCAGTAGGAATTATATATCACATTAAACAATGGTTTGAAGACTTTAGCTTATCTAACCTCCTATATTAGAATTTAAATTTTCTCTATTTTAGTTAAGTGATCATAGTTACTTCACATACTTAACTGATTCTTGTATGTGAGCTATTGTTTCCTTTTAACTTTAATTAATCCTTTCTTGGTCATGCCTCTTATCATTAGAGGCAAAGGGGTTTGACTATTCTCATTCCGGTTGCTTTTCAACTACTAACGTAGAAAATTTTGAACCATTCTGCTCCCTTTTATGCCATTTCCAGTAGCTAAGTGATCACTACTTTATCTTAAACCCCACAATACTTATAGCTAGTACCTCAAAGTTTAATGTCTAATTGTTCAATAATTACTTCATGTAAAATAGTTTTATCTCTCCTTATGTAGATGTACATTTCTTGAGTTCTCACAGTCATATACTCTTACCAGGGTATCTAATGCATTGCTATTTACATCATCATTATTGTACATGTGATTTGAATAGAAATACATTAAATATGCTGTAATTTTAAGCTCTTACTTCCTAGTTATTATGTAATTAGAAAGAAAAATTCCTCATAGTTAAGTCCACATAAATTTATTATCAAATTATTATTGTTACTGAAATCAACGTAGGGAATACAACTTTATAAAGTAGTTCTTCTCGGGGACTTCTATGGCAGTCCGGGGGTTAAGCCTTCGCCTTCCAGTGCAGGGGGTTGCAGGTTCAATCCCTGGTCAGGGGGCTGAGATCACACATGCCTCTCGGCCAGAAAAACAAAACATAAAACTGAAGCAATACTGTAACAAATTCAATAAAGACTTTAAAAAGGTCCACATTAAAAAAAAATCTTAAAAAAAAATAAAGTAATGCTTCTCAGTTGGGAGATGAAGGAATGAACAGCATTTCCCAATAGAAGGATGCTTACACTGAGTTCCTAGAAAATAGAGTCTGAGACAAAACTTGTGAGTTAACACTTTATTAGACTTCCTGGGAACTGAGAGTCAAAGCAAAAAGGGAGTGAAGCATGGTGAAAGAGCAAATACAAGAGTTACAGAGCCCATCACAGCTTTGCAACAAATACAGTTGGGAGCTGGGTCATGTGAAATATCTCTAGAGATGTCAATAAGATACTAATCCATCTTGCGACAGTCCTTGGGGGGAGGAAGAACAAATAATTTATCTAATGGCTTCTTCCTGACTTATGTCTTTTATTGGGCAAAGACTAGCCAAGGAGGCAATGACTCTCCCACATTTCTAGGCTGTGTTACCTGGCTCTATGAGTACCACTGGGGAGTTGTAGTTCCAGCAGGTACAATACCGCTATTGTGCTGGGTTAGCAGTTTTTCTTTACAAGTCTCTAGGAGTATACAACTGTTTAAATCTGTACAAAAGGCGGCCTGGACTTTATGAGGAGGGGACAGTTGCTGTGAGAGTATAAGCCATCGCTGGGGTCCTTCCAGCCATTCCAGGAAGCCAGAGAGTGGCTGTGGCTTGGGCCACTGGTGGAACTGAGCAGATCCGGGGAGGCACAAATCTTGATT
Organism: Physeter macrocephalus; assembly: GCF_002837175.3. Taxonomy (NCBI): domain Eukaryota; kingdom Metazoa; phylum Chordata; class Mammalia; order Artiodactyla; family Physeteridae; genus Physeter; species Physeter macrocephalus. Next base: position 84,373,800 of record NC_041220.1, on the reverse strand, counting down.
CCAACACAGTGACTATGTTCATTGTCTCTAGGAACATGTATACTTTGAAAATGATTTTCCAATATAATTGTTTTCTAAATAAAAGCTACTGAAACAAATATTCAACTAAATCTTACCTAAAAACAATGTAGAAAATGAGGAAAAAATTAAATGAAGTAATTTCTATACAAAATTGTCAGAGTTAATTGGTATTCTGTGCTTTAATCATTCCTTATATCTGTAAATTATAAGGGTATGTGATAATCATAAAACATTTAAAACCACATATAATTAGATCTCTCCGACTTACATGTAGAATTTTATATATTCAACAATTTTTAAATCACAATCAAGAAAATTTAGGAGATTCATACAAATGAATATTTAGCCCAATATTCTTGAAGAGAAATTTAAATACACAAATCTAAGGGCATTTAACTTGATGACCATCCCTTGTTCTATGTATTTGCACACTAATGAATACACTATTCTGATTAATATTGGTATATTATAAATGAATATTTATATATATACAATATTAAAATGATTAGCAAAATTCACTGTATTATTACTATTACCCTATTATTTTTTAAAATATTTTATTAAAGTATAGTTGATTTACAATGTTGTGTTAATTTCTGCTGTACATACATGATTGTGATTCAGTTATACATATACATATATTCTTTTTCATATTCTTTTCCATTATGATTTATCACAGGATGCTGAATATAGTTCCCTGTGCTATACAGTAGGACCTAGTTTATCTATCCTATATTTAATAGTTTGCATCTGCTAATCCCAAACTCCCAATCCTTCCCTCCTTCATTCTCTCTTCCCCTTGGCAACCACAAGTCTATTCACTATGTCTATGAGTCTGTTTCTGTTTTGTAGATATGTTCATTTGTGTCGTATTTTAGATTCCACATGTAAGTGATATCATTATAGTATTTGTCTTTCTCTTTCTGACTTACAACTTACACAATATTTTCCATCGTATATATATATATCACATCTTCTTTATCCATTCATCTGTCGATGGACATTTAGGGTGTTTCCATGTCCTGGCTATTGTAAATAATGTTGTTACGAACATAAGGGTGAGTGTATCTTTTCAAATTACAGTTTTGTCTGGTACTATTACCCTATTATTTAGATGAACTTTATGGAAGCTGTGGTCGACAGTCTACCAACATAATATATAACACAAGTAAAGCAGCCTTAGTAATGACTTGGCCTGCTGGACATCAGTGGCCACTAGTGTTTATATTTTATTAATATAATTTAAATAAAGTTGCATCCATCTCTGAGGCAGTTCAATTTTTCCTGCTCTGATGAAGTTTTGCTGTGTTTAAAAATATATAATTAATTAATATGAGATAACTCTGAGAAGAAGGAAGGCATAGATATGTAATCTACCAGTTATAGAAGACTTTTACAATCACCTCATCTTCAAAAACACATCAATATTAACTAACTTGTGATTTTCCTTTTTTTAAGCACCTTCTTCATGCTAAAGATGATGATGAGTTTTTAAAGGGCCCAAAGTTAAGAAGATGAGGAAGAAAGCAATGAATCAAAAATCATGAATATTTGCAAGCCAAATAATATATAATTAGAGAATTTCCATTGATATTATGAAGAAATATTGCACAAAAATCTTTGGCTTTTTTAGTGTGAAATTATTTAAGCATTTAATTTAATTAAGTTTTACTTAAATTTTAATTTAAAAAATTTAGTTTTAATGTAATTAAGCATTTAGTTATATTTTCCTAAAGGAAATCCAGGACCTCTTATTTCTTAATTATCTCAAGTACATGATTAAGTTAGGCTGCATTATCAAGAACTTTTTCAGAGAATTCTATGATGGTTAATTTTATGTGTCAACTTGACAAGGACAAGAGGTGACCAGGTACTTGGTTAAGCACTATTTCTTGGTATGTCTGTGAGAGTGTTTCCAGATGAAATTAGCATTTTAATTGGTAGACTGAATAAAGCAGATTGCTCTTCTCAGTGTGGGTGGGCATCACAATCTGTTGACAGCTTGACTAGAACAAAAAGGAACGAAGAATTTCCCATCTTTCTGACTGCTTGAACTGGGACCTTCTCCTGCACTTAGACTGAGACTTAAACTTTTGGCTCCTCTGGTTCTTGAGGCTTTGGACTCTGTCTGGGACTTACATCATTGACTCTGCTGGTTCTCAGGCCTTCAGGACTGGACTGGAACTACACCATCTTTTTTCTTAGCCCTCTAGTTTGTAGCCTTCATATTCATATTCATATGAGCCAATTCCTTATGAAAAAATCTCTCTCTTTCACTCTCTCTCTCTCTACATAGATAGATAGGTAGATAGATAGATAGATAGATAGATAGATAGATAGATGATAGACAGATAGATAGATAGATAGATAGCTATAGGAGATATATATAGATAGATATAGGTGTAGATATAGATATATGCTATTGGCTTTTCTCTGAAGAACCCTGACTAATATTGATTTGGGGACTGAGAGTTGTTCTAGAAGAACATAAATTTAAAGATACATTTTTGGAATTGGTTCTGGAGTTTTTGGAATTGAAGATCGAATTCAATTTAAAGGTGCTAAGAATTCTATTTACAGTAATAAAGAAGCACTGATAGTCCATGATGTGAACTGGCAATAGAGATACACAAAATATCTGCCTCTGATACTCCTAATCAACCACTTATAAGAAACAAGAAGCTGGGTGACTGTGTATATGATACTTTTGAACATTTTGGGAAAACTAACTAATGTAATGGGGTAGGCTGGTTTTTCCTAATATTGCTGGACAAAGTGATAAAGGAAAAGGATAAACTCAGGGATTTGAATTCCCAGCCAAGCACCAAATAAATAAACTTAATGAATGTGCCCTGAAGGAGACCCTTATTTCCTGTAGCTGCATGGCTGAGATTGCTGAGAATCAAACCCAGTAAAAACTCATAATTAAAATGTAAGTTGAGGTCCCAGCCTCTGGGGGTCTTTACTACTAATGTGAGGGCATCTACTGGGAAAGAATGGGATTCTGTAAGTTAGGATGGAGACATGACCCTGATGAAGCTGGGGATATTGAGGCCGTAATATTGTTGAGTATTCTTTGCCAGTGGAACTGGCCTTCTTAGCCCCAGTACTATTGACCTTTCCATCCCCATCTGAGGGATTAACTCTGCATTGCCTGAAGAAACTGTAATGTTTTCACCTGAAGCTGTTGTAAGAAAGGCTGATTCTCCTCAAGACCCACTCCCATCACCCCCTTTGCTTTCAGACCTATAACGAACTCAAAACCCAGTAGAGCCCTAAAGTGAGGTACAAAGTATAACATATAAGGAGGTGTGCTAGACTCCAAAAGAACGAATTTATATAGAATAAAATCTGGAAAATGTGTGGGAATAGATAATAAGGGTGTGGAATAATAGTGGAAGGAAGACAAAGTTGGATCAGGCCAAATTTACTGATATAGACTTGCTAAACAGGGACTCCACATTTAATGTTGCAGCTCAGGGGGTTAGAAAAGGGTTAAACAGTTTGGTTGTTTGATTGGCTGAAATATGGACCAAAACCTGACAAAAAGAAGAGAGAACAAGCTGGAGATGCCAGACCTGCCATGGTTTAATGTAAAGGAAAGAATTCAGAGGCTGGAATGTTAGATTGGAATGTAAGAGTGGGTTTGTCATTTAAGACATACTCATCCACATGGGGAAGATCCAGAAGACACACCTTTCACTAATATTGTGAGAAATTAATTTTTGTGTGTTGTCCAGGCATCCCTGAAGAGTTCTGTGGTCACTCTTCTCTGTTGGCTAGATCTTACAGGAGGAACAGCAGGCACTAAATTGATAAACCTAAATGCAATGAAAGTAATTGGATCTGGGGGTGGCAGGGACCAAGCTGGGCCCTCAACCACCAAAGACAAGGTGAGCATGGTTACCATGATGGGCAGTAGTCAAAGCAGCATTCAGAGTAGACTGACTTCTACCTACCTATGGAATTGGCTAGTGGTTCATGGTGTACCTAGAAGTAAAATAGGTATGAAACCTACTAAAATCTGACTTTTCTGTAAAAACAGAAAAGTTCTAGGTCAAGTGAAAAAGAAAGTCTAAACTGAATCATAAAAACAGAGTCACAACCCTTCAATCAATTCTTGGTCTTGAACCAATTTGCAGGTTCAAAAACCACTTGAATGAAGGGAAGACTGGGTTCCTTTGAGGAAGGACCCTGGTATACTTCCAAAAATGTATACTGCTAATCTTTCTCCCAGCTTTCCCCAAAGGGACCTATGGCCTTTCACCAGAGTAATTGTATATTGAGGAAAAGGAAATATTCAGACCTTTTAGGGACTACCGGGCACTGGCTCTGAACTGAGATTCTAGGAGACCAAAAACTTCACTGTGGTCCACAGTCAGAATAGGGGCTTATGAAAGTCAGGTGCTGAATGGAGTTTTTGCTCAGGTCCCTCTCACACTGTGCCCAGTGGTTTTCTGAACCCATCCTGCTGTAATTTCCCCAGTTCCAGAATGCATAATTGGAATAGATACACTTATTAGCTAACGGAATCCCCACATTTGTTACCCAATCTGTGGAGTGAAGGAGATTATGGAGGGTAAGAAAAAGTGGAAGCTGTTAGAACTGCTTATATCTAGGAAAATAGTAAACCTGGAGCAATACTGCATCCCAAATGTATTGCAAAGATTAGTGCCACCATCAAGGACTTGAAAGAGGCAGAGGTGGTGATTCCCACATCATTACCATTGAATTCTAGGGAATCAACTGTGTAGAAGATGATTGATTTGGAGAATAACTGAATTATCACCAACTTAAACAGGTGGTGATTCCAATTGCTGCCTCTGTAACAGAAGTGGTTTTTATTTTGAATGAATTAACACATCCTCTGGTACCTAGGAAGTAGCTATTTATCTGGTAAATGTCTTTTTCCCAATTCTTACCAATAAGATCCATCAGAATGAGTTTGCTGTCAGCTTACAAGGTCATCTTCCTGGTCCTACTTTAGGTATATATCAACCCTTCAGCCCTATGTTATAATTTAGTCCGCAGGGATCTTGATCACCTTTCCCTTTTACAAGAAGTCCCTTGCATTGATAATGTTATTCCAACTGGCTCAAATGAGAAAGAATAGCAATTATTCTAGACTTATTGGTAAGACATTTACATGTGAGAAGTTGGGAAATACATCTGACTAAATTTCAAGGGCTTCCTACCCAGTGGGAAGTTGAGTAGTGTGGGTCATGTTGAGATGTCCCTTCTAAGCTGAAGGATAAGTAGGTGCACCTGGCCCCTAATACAGCTAAAATAGATGTACAACACCTAGTGGACCTCTTTAGATATTGGAGGCAATGTAGTCTATTTGGGTGTATTACCTTGACTCATTTACTGGGAGTCCTGAAAAGCTGCTAAATTTGAGTGGGATCAAGAACAACAGAAGGCTCTGATATAGAGCCAGGCTGCTGTGTAAGTTTCATTGCCACTTGTGCTATATGATTTAGCAGATGCAATGGTGCTTGAAGTGTCAGTGACAGAGAGCAATTCTCTTTGGAACCTTTTGCAGGCTCTGTACATGAATCACAGCACAGGCCCTTAGAGTTTTGGGTAAATCCCTGGTATCCTCCACAGACAACTACTCTCCTTTTGAGAAACAGGTCTTAACCTGCTACCAGGCCTCAGTAGAGACTGAACACTTAACCATGTGCCACCATGTTACCATGCAACCTGAGCCGCCCATCATGAGCTGGATATTATCTGACCTATCAAGCCAAAAATGTGGGCATGCACAGAAACAGTCCATCATCAAATGGAAGTGGTATATACATGTTTAGGCCCAAGCAGACCTTGAAGGTACATATAAATTATATAAAGAAGTGGCCCAATGGTCCCCATTCCTGCTACACTGCTTTTGTCTCCCAACCTGCACCTTTGTCCTCATGGGAAGTTCTCTAGTATCAGCTGACAGAGGGAAAGAAGACTCAGGCCTCGTTTACAGAAGGTTCTACACAATGTGTAGGCACTGCCCTAAAGTTAATAGATACGGCATTACAGCCCCTCTTTGGGACATCCCTGAAAGGCAGTGCTGAAATAAAATCTTCCCAATGGGCAGACATGCTAGCAGTGCATCTGGTCGTTCAATTTGCTTGGAAGGTGAAATAGCCGGATATTCGATTATATAATGATTTGTGAGCTGTGGTCAGTGGTTTGGCTGGATGGTCAGGGAATTAGAAGAAACATGATTGATTGGGAAATCATGTGATACGATGACCTGTATTGTGGATGCTAGTCACCTTCCTTCTCCAAGTCACCCTGTCATTGCCCTGTGGGCTCAGGAACAAAGTGGTAATGGTGGTAGAGAAGTAGGTTATGCATGTAGTCAGTGACAAGGACTTCCACTTACTGAAGGTGACCTTGCTATGGCCACTGATGAGTGCCCAATCTGCCAGCATCAGAAACCAACACTGAGCCCCCAGGTACTATTACCTAGGATGATCAGCCAGCTACCTGGTGGAAGGTAGATTACATTGGACTGCTTCCATCATGGAAAAGGCAGTGTTTTAGTCTTACTGAAATAGACACTTATTCCGGATATGGAATTTCTTTCCATGTACACAATATTTCTGTCAAAACTATCATCTGTGGACTTACAGATTGCCTTATCTAGAGTCATGGTATTTCACATTACTTCTGTTCAAAGAATTCACTTCACAGTTAAAGGAGTGTAACAGTGGGCCCAAGCTCATGGAAGACACTGTTCTTATAATTTTTCCCACTATCCCAAAGCATCTGGTTTGGTAGAGAAGTGGAATGGCCTTTTGAATACTCAGTTGTAGTGCCTGCCAAGTGGCAACACCCAGCAGGGCTGGGGCAAGGTTCTTCAGAAGGCTATATATGCTCTGAATAAGCATTGAATATAAGGTGCTGTTTCTCCCATAGCCAGGATTCACAGGGTTAGGAATCAAGGAGTGGAAATGAGAGTGGTACCCACTCACTATTACCCTTTGTGACCCATCAGCAAACTTCTTGCTTCCTGTTCCCATGACCTTATTCTCTGCTGTGCCTAGATGTCTTAGTTCAAGAGGGAGGAATGCTTACACCAGGTGATACAATAATCCCATTGAACTCTAAGTTAAGACTGCCCTCTGATCACTTTGAAGTCTGCATGCTTCTGAATCAACAAGCAAATAAGGCCATTTCATTGTTGGCTGGGGTAACTGGTGTTGACTACCAAGGGAAAATTGGACTACTCCTCCACAATGGACAAAATAAAGAGTATTCTAGAATACAGGAGATCCCTTAAGGTGTCTCTGATATTACCATACCCTCTGATTAAAGTAAATGGAAAATTACAACAACACAATCCAGGCACTACTAATAATGACTTGAACTCTTCAAGAATGAAGATTTGACTCACTCTACCAGGTAAAGAACCATAACCAGCTGAGGTGTTTGTTGAAGGCAAAGGTAATACAGAGTAAGTAGCGGATGAATGTTATTATAAATACCAGCTAAGACCATGTGACCAGTTACAGATAAAAGGACTGTAATCGTCATGAATATTTCCTCCTTATTTTACTATGCATATGTTTGTGTGTGTGTGTGTGGCAAATGTCTATTTTCTTTCCTTTCTTTCTCCCTTATCATGTAATATAATATATACTTACTTTATAACATAGTATTTAAGTTAAAGGATATTCAGAAGTGTAAACATCTCTTATGGACTTTACCTCCCATACTGAGGAAGGGTTAGATTGATTTTTGTTGTATGCAGAATAGTTGTGCTGATATCACGTTAAGTAGAATTATGATCTTGTTATTGTCTTTATTTAGAGATTAAATATAGTTTAAGGACGTGTATATAAGTATCAGTTTGACAAAGGGGTGGCCTTGTGATGGTTAACTTTATGTCAACTTGACTGGGACGTAGGGCGCCCAGATATTTGGCTAAACATTATTTCTAGATGTGTCTGTGAGGTTGTTTCCAGATGGGATTAGCATTTGAATTGGTAGGCTGAATAAAGCAAATGCCCTCCCTATTGTCTGTGAGCATTTTTCAACCTGTTGAGGGAGTGAATAGAACAAAAAGGATGAGGAAGTAAGCATTTGCTCTCTGCCTGAACGTCTTTGAGCTGGAACATGGGTCTTTTGCAGTAGGACCAAGAATTATCCCAATAGCTCTCCTGGTTCTTGAACTTTCAGACTCTGACTGGGACTTACATATTGGTTTCCTTTGTTCTCAGGCCTTTGGACTTAGGCTTGAACTACACCATTGGCTTTCTTGGGCCTCCAACTTGCAGATGGAAGATTATAGAATTTCTTAACCTTCATAACCATATAAGTCGGTTCTATACAATAAATCTTTTTCTTTCTCTACGTATGTATATCCTACTGGTTCTGTTTCTCTGAAGAACCCTGACTAATGCAGATTCTTTTCAAGTATTCACATTCAGGTTATAAAACCAATATTTTACCAATAACCCAATATTATCATATATAAGATCTTTACAGACATGGGTATTAGGCACACCTATTTCACTATTGGTCATTAATGGATTGTCTTGGCCTGAGAAGTTAAACATAAAAAGCCATGAGACTTTCATTCTTTATTCATCTATCAACATCCTTCAGGTTAATTCTCAAAGCCCAAATCTCCTGAATGGATTATTTAATTCTGTTGGCAATTGTATAGACATCAAAAAAACATCAAAATAATGGACCTGATGATCCCATGAAGACTCAGGCTGACTCTGAAGACTTCAAAATTGGATACATTTACGTTCACAAAACAAGCCTCAGGCTACTCATTTTTTATAGATTGTTTTAAATTAGGTTTAAATTATGTGATTGTTTCAGATTCAGCACCAAACACTTATTTCTAATTCCCAATAAGTAATTATGTTTGTTAAACTGGACTGTGGATGCAAGATAATCACATTCTTTTAAATGTTCACATACTAGTTAGCTTAAAGTCCTTTCTGTCTTTTCATCTGTATATTAACTTTGAAAGTTTCCCGATAACAAAATCAATTATAATGTATAAGAAGTTATTGTAATTAAGAACCTGTTATTATTAAGAAAATCTTATTGGGCTTCCCTGGTGGCGCAGTGGTTGAGAGTCTACCTGCCAATGCAGGGGGACACGGGTTCGTGCCCCGGTCTGGGAAGATCTCACATATCGCAGAGTGGCTGGGCCCGTGAGCCATGGCCGCTGCGAGTCCGGAGCCTGTGCTCCACAACGGGAGAGGCCACAACAGTGAGAGGCCCGTGTACCGCAAAAAAAAATAAAAATAAAAATAAATAAATAAATAACTTATTATTTCCCATTCAGTTTTGAATACTTCTTCAAATATTAATGTAAAAGACTTCCTTTAAAATATATTAAAGCACTTTACCTGTCTTATGTTAGAACCCTATACATACATGTTTATTAGTATAAATACAAGCAATAAAAATCATGAGCTCTGTTTTTATATGAAAATTGGACAAAGCTAGGTATAGTTTCAAAGGACTAATACCTGACATTAACTGAAATTAACCTCCACCCCAAAGAAGAAAAAAAAATAAAGACTACCTTTCAGAAAACATGATCATTGAGTATTCAATAAATGGCCAAGGAAACGTTCCCTTGCAAGATCCTTTGGTTCACATATTTTTATTTTAAAGAATTAGAATGGGAAAGGTCATGATATAGTCTTGTTAATGTATGGTCGTCATTGTTTTATTATTTTATAAAAGTGCCTAAGAATTAATAAATAAAAGACTAAAACTCATGCTTGTCTTCAAAAAGGAGAAAAGTTCAAAAAACAAAGAAAGAAAAAAAACACTTCAATGCTCCTGCACAGGCTTTAAAAAAATCTAATTATGTGAGAAGTTTCCAATTAAAATTGATCTGACAAAAAAGGGTTAGGCTGCATTAAAAAGATCCTGAAAAACCGAGATCAGTTAGGCTTATCAATTCTTAAGAGGTAAGTTTGTTTTCTGCCTCTCCCTTACCTCATCCCACTCCTTTAAAATTGTTTGAGTTCTACCAATAAGCCATTTGTTCCCTTTTATTCAAGTGGCAGCAATATAGAGTTCTGATCTGATTGGGACCCTTAGTAAGTACTCAAACAGTATCCTTATATTTTTTGAGATGATAGAAATCAATATCATAAACATGTGGGAGATGGGGTTTGAGACCAGACATGGTATAGAGGAGTTTTTGTCCAAATAATATCAGAATCAGCTAGTAGGTTTGAGAGTCTTGTAGTCTTCTAGGACTTGTCTGATTCAACTACTTCAGACTTTGTGAAGATTGGTTTTGGGAGTCTATCAGTTTAACAGATGCTCAAGTGATTCTTACACATATTAATGTTTAAAAACTACTAGCCTAGAATATTGACTGCCACTTGTATGTGTGAGTGTGTGTGTGCCTGGACACGTGTGTTAATTTCATCTCACTGTCCTATTTATAAATTTGGAATAATATTGTTCTTGGCAGAGAAAATCTTTCTTTCTTTTATCTTCCTATACCATCGCTTACATATTTATTTTGCAATTCTAGTTCCTAATCCTATATAACAGATTACTCCAAAAGAGCAGTTTAAACGAAGCAGTTTATTTAGTCCACAATATTTTGATCAATAGTTTGCAAAGGGTTTGCTTGGATCTGTTTCACTTGGAGGATCTCATCCAGTTACAGTAAGATGTTGGCTGAGGCTGCCATCATCTGAAGACATAACAAGGCTGGTCATCCAATATGGTTTATTCACATGCCTGTCAATTGATGCTGTTGGCTGAAAGTTCAACTTGGACTGTTGACCAGAGCATCAGACTGTGGTCTCCTCCACTACACACTCAAGATTTGTAACTTCTACTGTCTAAAGTCTTGCCTTGTATGTAACAGATATCTATCCATGAGGTGTCTGAACTCCAGTTTACCATCCCCTAAACAGGCATTTTTCCCCCTATAATGCCCCATTTACACTTAATACTGTACATAGGAGTACCAAAAAGTGTGCTAATGGATTACTTGAGTGCCAAGATATTTCACCCTTTCTGCATCATGTAGCAGCAATGCTACCACTTCAAATGTTAAGTTTTGAGTACTTCTGCCAATATGATAATTCCTTTCTGTGTCTGCTGCACAAGGTGGACCAAATGACCAGGAAGCAGTCATATCTTCAAATTTAGTGAAACTCTAACTATATGCTCTGGAGAAAGCCTTTCCTTTTAGTACCCAGAAACATTAAAACTACAGAGCCTAAAGTTATAGGAACAGGGAACTCAAATTGCCCAAATGTATAACTGGGAGTGATGGAGAATAGGGTCAATCCTATTTGAAATGTTCAAGGTCATCTAATTAAATATCCTACCTCTTCCCTATTAGGGCTCTGACTTTGGCTTAGGAAATTGCCCTTCTCTGAGAATTCAGCCTTATTTGAAGTTATGCTCTTACTTACTTACACTTAGGTCTTCAATTCTGTCTATAGATGAGTGCCTCCTTAAATGTTGCCTAAGAGGCTCTCTGGATCTTGAATTTCCCTTATTAATAGACTGCTTCATGCATCAATGTTACTTAACAATAGCCACCTAATTTCATAACCCTTTCGGTTACTATTTTCCTTTAACTCTTAAATGTTAACAAAAATATACCAGATTATATTATCCCTGCTTCCCATCTCCATTCACCACAGTTAAAAATCTTGGAAGTCCCACTGCTACAACTTTCCAAGGACTATTGATAATCCACCTGCCATCAGTGATGAGGTCTTCATGGCCATATAGCCATCAAGTGGTCCTCCAGAATTCCATTGTTGGAGGCTACTTCTTAGGACTCTTCCTGGCAACAGCTGTCTGAGGTTAAGTTCCTCAGACTTTGAGACAGAAGTTGTTGAAGGAAATGATTTGTTGAGGACGTTCTCTCATAAAAGGAGGATTAGGGAAGCAGGGAAGGACAGGAGAAAGAAGCTAAGGAAGTAAGTCATCTCGGCTGGAGACTAGCTTCAGCCTGGTTTCAAGGGAAGCTCTGCTGCATAAACTGTGCTACAGACCTACCCTCACCTTAAGCAAGAGAGCTGAAACTATTTTTTAACCACCCCCTCAGTTCAGTCAGTCATTGGCCTGACTAGCCCAGAAAGAGTATTATCGTTATTTTGGGGTGAGGCAGTTCCTGTTTGGCTGCCGAGAAGGTGGTGGTTAAGAGCCCTTAGCAGCTAACATTCTTAGCAGCTGTGTGATGTATGCATCTGACAGACTCAGTGAGAATCCATATAAGGCACCAGTAACATCATTAATGAAGCAAGGGTTTGGATAAATGACAAACTTTTTTTTTTTCCTATCATGGGAGTAAATGGTACAATATTTCTGAAGGGATATTTGGAAATAGACTATGAAAGACACGAAAGCATTATGTGTGTTGACGTAGCTGCAACTAACTCAATTCAGAACAGAGAACTTAATGCTCTTTAACAAAGCAAATTTACTGTGGTGAAGTGTCCTTAGGAAAACACGTGTATAAGTATGTGAATATGTCTATACACAGATATTCATAAAACAATGTTTGTAAGAGCAAAATTTTTGAAAGAGTTAAAATTTCAAGAATGAAGTAGTGGTTAAATAATTCCATTATTTTACTATTTTATTTATTATAATCTGATATTATAATAGAAACATTAATAGATTCCTTTGTGATTTATATATCTATATGTTACATACATGAAAGATAAAATAAGTTGTTAAATCTTTTATAATCGTTATTTAGTGTTTTATAGCCCTTAGAATCTCTCTGTACAAAAACGTGTAAAGAAACTCTGTAAACAAACATATTTGAGGGCTTTTAAACATATTCTAAAAGAGTATCATACTCAAAATAACCTAAGATCCCCAGGTCTCATAAGATTTGCACCCAAAATTTAAAAGCAATTAATGCCTGGAAGATAATATTTTAGGCATGGCTGGCTCTAGCCTGATAACTTTTGTATAATGTTATTTATAGATAGTGTCCATTATGCCTGACAGGATCCATACCTTACAGTATGTTAAACATTTAGAATATTACTCATGATTGTAGTTTTTAAAAATTTGTCTTATCTCAGTTTCATAATTTTTCCACAATGTACTGTTTATTTAATAAAACGTTTATTTTTATTTATAGCTGCAATATATATCTTTACAAAGAAATAAGGAGGAGCTTTTTCCTCAAATCAGACTCATACGTTGAATTACTTACAGGAATCTTTATTATTATAAAAATATTTGGTTTATAGGTTTTCAATATGCTTAATTTATGTAGCAAATATAGTTGGTGTATTTTTCTTGATCTCAAGGATCTTTTCAGTATATTCGAATGAAATAATTTCCAGTTTTTGAACTCACAAGGAAAGGTAGAAATTGACTGCTGGCACAAAATCGTATTCTTCAGAAATAAATAACTATACATACTTTTTAAAATTTGGAATAAAAATGCAGATGTGTAAAATGGATAGAAGGATATAGGACCAATATCATATGAAGGATAGCAACATTCTTGCCACCCATGGGTCCAGACGGGTGGGCACTCTAAAAAATTTGTTCTTTTTCTAGATTTCAAGTTAACGAATTTCATCTCTCTAGTTTCTGAAGTGACAGCATATTATTGCTACCCTTACTTGGACAGGTTAAATATTCAGTAGCTATAAGTGAAAATTTGATGTGAAATGGTTCTTCAAAAAGATTATTTTCTAAATTATTGGAGTCTACTCCATTTTTTTCCTTCCCAGTAAAAATTGAACAGAGATTAAGCCTTAGCTGTACACATCCCCTTCTCTCCTTAGTAGTCTTCAAAATACAGATATGCTTGATGATGTAATATAGGCTTTAAATTACAAAAATAGATGTGTAATCAATATGTCACAAATGTTTGAGCAGAGAACACCATGAAAAGTAGATATTGATAGTTGGCACTGTTTCCTTTATGACCAAAATCCTCCATTCTTCTTTTTTTTTTTTTTTTTTTTTTTTGTGGTACGTGGGTCTCTCACTGTTGTGGCCTCTCCTGTTGTGGGGCACAGTCT
>NC_041220.1:84343345-84359645 GCF_002837175.3 Physeter macrocephalus | reverse complement strand
CGGCCTCTCCCGTTGCGGAGCACAGGCTCCGGACGCGCAGGTTCAGCGGCCATGGCCCACGGGCCCAGCCGCTCCGCGGCATGCAGGATCCTCCCGGACTGGGGCACGAACCCATGTCCCCTGCACTGGCAGGCGGACTCTCAACCACTGCGCCATCAGGGAAGCCCCATTCTTCTTTTTAAAGCACATCATTCTTCCTTTTGGAATGGTATATGCAGGTGTGTGCCCCAGCTGCCTTAGAATATGAGACAGAAACTTGCTTTTACCTCCTCAGCTTTGTTGGTGGTTAATTACATGACTTAACCAAAAAAAGCACACTTTGAATGAACTCTGAATGTTGAGTGAGGCTTGTAAGAATAGAAACAATGACATGATTGGATTAATGCCACACTCAAAATTTCAAATAAAGCTGAGAAGGTGATTCCTACCACAACCACTTTTGTTGTTAAAAAAAACACATCACGACCTCCTTCATTTGTCCTCACAACAAGCCTTGAAAGTAGGTGGATTATCCAAATTTTACCTATGAAAAGGTTTGTGAAACACAAAGGAGTTAACTTGCTCAAGGTGACACATAAGGATTTAAATGGAGACAGTCTAAATCTCAGGCCCAAGAATGTTTCCCCGTGCACAGTGCCTCCCAGGTTTTGTGCAGAACAGGGAGAGAATGATCTACCTCGCAGGGTTACTGTGAGAATTATATGAAATAATAAACACAAAGCTCCTGGAACACGGTGGACATTCAACACCCGGAAGCCACTAAACAACTCGCTCAAGATTACACAGTCCTTGGTGAAACCAGGATTTAAACAGAGATTTGAATCTTGGGGTCCCGGGAGTGCTTAGGAGCTCCAGAAGCTTTTCTTGGCTTTAACCCCTGCCACAGAATCTGAATTGTCTTTCCCTCTGTCCCATAAAGCACACCTCAGAAGTCAGGGGACATCCAGCAGGCCTTTGCAGAAAGGAGGGAAGGAGCAGGAGTCGCATTAGGAAGCTTTACCTTCTGCTGGCTTTTCTCTCCTCCCAGCTTCTGTGGTATCGCATCACTTTTAATTCTCTACTTTGACCAATGCAAATAAATGGCAGATGGAGGAATAAATATAGTAAGAATAACTTGCTATTATTCCAAATGTGGTCTCTTTATTGTTGTCAATGAATTCAGTTTAATGCAATTGGAATGCAGCTAGTGAACAGAGAAGTTATGTTTTTCTTCTACATTTAGCCAGATTGAAAATATCCTAAATGATTTTGTTTTCATCTGGCAGAGATAGCTTATACCTTATGCTTGTTGCCTTTGACATATATGAACTCTCCAACTCTCTTATTATTTAGCCCATAAGGACCATAAATATATATTTCCCAATTTTAAAAGATACCATTTTGGGCCACTGACTTAATGACGTAGTACTTAAAATTAGATATAGAAAGTATGAAGTAGCAGGTACAATACTTACCAAGGTAAGACATATGCATGCCAGTGAACTGAAAATTAATCCCACAAAAATTCAGGAACTACCAGTGAAATTTCTGAATAAGGTTGTTTGATTGTTTGGGAATCATTTTTACTGCTGATCCATGAACAGGCTTGAGTGGTGTAGTCATACAATTAAGATTCTGGGAGCTTAATTAGGTAAGGTAACATTGGAAGGCAATTTGATACTTTTTATTTAGGAAGAAGTAAAATTATTTTTGTTTGGATATGATGAGATCTTATTTATAGAAAATCAACAGATTCAGTAAAGTTGCTGGATACATCAACACACATAAATCAACTACATTTCTATACACTAACAATGAAACACCTGGAAAAAAAATAAACAGTCTATTTACAACAGCATCAAAACAGTAAAGTACTTAGAAATAAATTTAACCAAGGAGATGAAAGATCTGTGCATTGAAAACTGTAAGAATTTGATGAAAGACATTAAAGAAGATGTAAGTAGTTGGAAGATATCCTGTGTTCATAAACTGAAGAAATTAAAATTGTCAAAATGTCCATACTACTTAAACTGAAATACTAAAAGTGAATCTATAGATTCAATGCAAACTGTATTAAAATTTCAGTGGCATTTTTCACAGAAATAGCAAAAGCAATCTTAAAATTCTTAGGGAACCGCAAAAGTCCCCAAATCTCCAAAGCCATCTTAAAGAAGAACAAAACCAGAGGCATCACACTTCCTGATTTCAGACATCTTGATTGCTACCAAGCTATAGTAACCAAAACAAAGTGGTACTAGTATAAAAATACACACACAGAAAACTGGGACAGAATTCAGAGCCCAGAAATAAACCCTTACACATATGGTCAACTAATACTGACAAAGAAATCAAGAATACTAATTGGGAAAAAGTCTCTAAACTAAATGGTTTTGGGGAAACTGGATAATCATCCTTAGAAGAATAAACTTGGATCCCTATCTTAAACCACTTATGAAAGTTAACTCAAAAATGGATTAAATACTTAATCTTAGGACCTGAAACTGTAAAACTCCTAGAAGAAAACATGACACCAAAAGCACAAGCAACTAAAGCAAAAATAAATGAGTGGAACTATATCAAATTTAAAAACTCTGTACAGAAAAAGAAACATAGGGCTTCCCTGGTGGTGCAGTGGTTGAGAGTCCGCCTGCTGATGCAGGGCATGCAGGTTCGTGCCCCGGTCCGGGAAGATGCCACATGTCGTGAAGTGGCTGGGCCCGTGAGCCATGCCGCTGAGCCTGCGCTCCGGGGTCTGTGCTCTGCAACGGGAGAGGCCACAACAGTGAGAGGCCCACATACCGCAAAAAAAAAAAAAAGAAACAATTAACAAAATAAAAAGGCAACTACATAATGGAAGAAAATATTTCCAAATCATATATCTAATAAGGGGTTAATATCCAAAATATATAAGAAACTCATACAACTAAATGGCAAAAAAAAATCTGATTAAAATATGGGTAGGAGAACGGAACAGATATAGGTTCAAAGAAGACATATGGATGGCCAACTCATACATGAAAGATGCTGAATGTCACCAATCATCAGAGAAATGCAAATCAAGACCATAATGAGATATATCACACCTGTTAGAAAGGCCATTATCAAGAAGACAAGAAATACCAAGTGTTGGCAAGCATGTGAAGAAAAGGGAAACTTTGTGCACTACTGGTGGAATGTAAATTAGTACAACCACTATGGAAAACAATAAGGACCTTCCTCAGAAAAACAAAAATAGATTACCGTATGATCCAGCAATCTCTCTTCTGGATATATATTCAAAGAAAATTAAAACAGGATAATGAAAAGATATGTGCCCTCTCATTCATAACATTTTTCACAAGAGCTAAGACATGGAAACAACCTAAGTGTCTATCAATGAATGAATATATAAAGAAGTTGTGATGTATTACATGTGGAATATTATTCAGCCATGAGAAATAAGGAAACCCTGCTGTTTGGGACAACATGGATGGACCTTGAAGGCATTATGCTAGGTAAAATAAGTCAGACAGAGAAAGACAAATACTGTGTGACCTTGCTTATATGTAGAATATTAAAAAAGCTCAACTTATAGAAGCAGAGTGTAGATGGTGGTTGCCAGGGGCTTGGGGGTTGAGAGAAATGGAGAAATATGTTGGTTAAAGGATATAAACTTCCAGTTATAAGATGAATAAATTCTGATGATCTAATGTACAGCATAGTGATTATAGTTAACAGTACTATATTATGTACTTAAATTTTGCAAAGAGAGAAGATCTTAACTGTTCTTAACAAAAAAGGAATCATAATTATGTGAGGATGATGGAGGTGTTAATATTACTGTGGTAATCATTTAGCAATATATAAGTCTATCAGATTGACACATTGCACCTTAAACTTATACAGTGTTATATATTAATTATACCTCAGTAAATTTGGGAAAAAATAAATGCATATACTCTTTTGACCCAGTAACTCTAGATGAGATATATACTCTGGAGAAGCATTTATATATGTTAACAAGGAAGTTCACACAAAAACACTATATGAAACATTAATTTTAATAATAATGATAACTAAAAGTAAAAACAAAACAAAGAAAAATATAAAGAAATATCCTATATGCTGTAAGTAATGAAATGTATAAATAACTTATATGCTATCCATGTTATACAGCAGTTAAGGAGGATAAGTATGTTTCCAATGGATTAATATAGAAAAATGTGGAAGATGTAGTATTCAATAAAAGAATCAAGTTATAAACAAAATGTAGAGTAACATGCCCTCTATAAACTAAAGCATACAATGCTACTATGCATTTGTACATATACATATATATTCTTATTTTTATCTTTACCAATATCAATATCTATCTATTTATCTATATATCCATGTATATTTATCTGGATAGATATAAATCAAAGTAATGACTGCTAATTCGGGAAGAAACTGAAATTGAGGGGGGTTGTCAAAAGGAAATTTAGCTTCATATATAATATTTGAATTTTCCTTTTCAAGAGGATAACATACTCATGTATGATTTATATAATAAAAATTAATTTTTAAATAAGAGGAAATTTAAGTGAATTGCCTAAGGTAAAAAGGCTAATTAGTGTCCAAGTCAAGATTAAAACCTAGGAATTCTGACACTTATGTTATTCACTAATTTTCTTATGCTACATTCTAGCCAATGACCAATTTTCATTAAGCATTTCAATGGGAAAGAAAATTAAATATTAATTACATCCAAGTTGAAATGGCATGAAAACACATTCTTACATCTATGCCATATTTTGTATTAATTAAATGATTTTTCTAGTATTAAAGCCAGTTTTTGGAAGAAGGTTAATGAAGCATTCTCACAAAGTTGTAATGAGCACAGGACAGGTAACTTCAATCTTCCTCTGGGTTAGAGGTTTTCAAACATTAATATACATAAAATCATTGAAGCATTTGATAAAATGACAGGCTCCCAAGTCCAATCCCAATAAAGTCTGAAATAGTTGATCTAGGGAGTTTCAAGGAAGCCACAAGATATACTGAACAGTCCAGGTCATTCTGATTTGTTTTACTAAGGGCCCTAGTTCCAAATAGTTCAAAACTCATTGCTGCCACTTGAATGAAAGGGAAAAGATGGCTTCCCAGTAGAAACCCAACAATGTTAAAGAAATAGAGGGCTGGAGAGGAAGCAGAGAGTGACATTTCTTAAGACTTGAGTCCTAGTCATCCAAAATGATTTTTCAGGGATTATTACCTATATGATGTGGCATGTCCCCTTTTTATGCAATCAATTTTATATTGGGACATTCTCACAATATCAGGTTAAAACAAACAAAAACCCCACAGCACTTCACAGCACTCAAGTGTCCTTTATTCTTTTTCTATTCAAATTTTTCTCCTTTTGGTGATGCACTTTAAAAATAATCTTCTATTTATCAATTCACAAACACCTTAAAGAAGAAAATTAAATAAAATGAAACAGTAAGAGCTACACATTAATAGGACTCTAACATGATCTGCCCCATTTCACTGCTTTAAAATATAAATATGCCAAAAAGAACCTTGCAAAGGGATATTTTCTTTGCCATTCACTTGAGTATGCTCAGTGATCATTTCTTCCAAAAGGTAGTCTCTGAAGAACTTCCCCTGTTTACTCCGACTTTCTCCCTGTGCCTTTGTGATTGAAATTACTTTATTTCAGATCACTTTATTTCCTCTTTGGAGTGGAGACTGATTTCAACTCTTGGTCCTTTGAAAGTGTACTTAGATTTAAAAGGGAAAAAAAGATGTAATCAGATTTTCCTAATTTATTTGAATAGAGAGAGTAGAAGGAAATGTTTACTTGATTTTTGCATGGTAAGTGCTACTTTTTTATGAGCCATTTTAATTCTATAAACATCTTCTACTCAGGTTTTGTACAGTGGAATTATAGCCATTCTTTGTAAATCCATTTAAAATCAATCATTTGGATAAATGTTTTATTATAGTACAGATTACCATTTTCCTTCCAAAGATTTATCGATTTCCTCCTCTTAAAAAAGAAAAAAAAAAAGAAAAGTCCAATCAATTTTTCAAGCACTTGGCTATAGTAACATGACACTGGCTTAATTACATGCAGTAAAGCTCTATTGGCCACAACCTGTTGCTGGCTTTTGTAAGCTCTGCATGTATTTTTCTTAAAAGCAAATGCAAAAAAGCCATTTTTATCACTATCTGATTATGTTGTCATCATATGCAGTTAAATTTACAATAATCCATACCAAAATAATAGAAAGTTTCACAATGAATTTATACAAAACATGAAATCTGTGAGACATTTGAGCAAGAGATCAAACTAATGCTTCTATGTATTTAGAAATACAAATACTAGAATATTTCAATATGTATTTTCAGTATTAATGTTATATATATTGATAAGTATTACAGAAGTATGGGAATTACAAACCTTTTATTATCAGATGTTTTCTAAGTTTTCTTAAAGGTTGTTAGTTCCTTGAGGTTCTGCATCTTAATGTCATGCTTAACCTTTACTCAAAATCTATCACTGTATTTCCACTTTAGAAAGACTTTTCTTATTTTACTGATCTGTAGTATATACAAAACACACACATAATGTACATAGGTGCAAAATATATAATACATAGAATGTATACACTGAATATATATGAGTAGAGGTAAATACATAGGTATGTAGAAGTACACATATACACACCCACACACATATATAAATGCACATATATATTGAGTGGTGTGCTGGGTCCAGACAGTCTCTAGCTGGTAATTTTAAACTGGCACTGGTAGGAGTATTTACATCACAAACATTGGCAAACATTAAAAATCAGGGTTTTGAGATTTTGATTTTTTCTTTTTTTTTCTCAGAAAGCAGGTAAACATTAAATTGTGCATGCCACTGCACAAATTGAATTGTGTGTGTTTGAATTCATTTGAAATGAATATGTATATTTCTGATCATGAAAATTAATTGTTGCATGAAATGATGAAATTCACTACTCTACTGATCTCAAACATTTAGCAAGTAGTGGCTTCAGGACCTGGGCTCAAATCTTGTCTAGTGGGTAGTGGGTGGCACAATTTCTATGTTGAGCTGCTTCCTGTTGTATAGTAATGTGAGACATTCCTGACCCACCTGTCAGGGAATATTGGTCTTTTATTAGGTGTTCTCTCAGAGGAGTTAATTATGTTTTGGCAGATTTCAAATACCACAGAAATTATTCAAAGCATTAATTATTTTTTTCTGATTAGGATATTTGGCTCCTCACAGGTTATTCTTGGCACACAATGTAATCTTGCTTTCATGCTTTTGGGTTTTTTTTTTTTTCAGGACAAATTACTGAATGCACAAAGCAGTTTTAACCATGGAAAAGATCTTTACAGATTAGTGGTATAGAGAAAATGTACAGAACTTCCACATTTATCTTTTCTACCTATTTTTCATTCCTCAATTTCATAAGAATTGTTCAGTTTGAAATTATTGATCACAAAATTCAGTTAGAGGGATAAAAACATCAACTTTTCTGCTCACAAGAAGCTCATCATCTACTTCAGATGTAGATATCATATAGAATCAAATAGAATGTGGTATTGGATGGAATTGATAGTTTTTTGATGTTTCTTGATGTAGGAACACAGGATTCTCAAATTATCACTATTGGCTCTATCAGGTAAAAACAAATCCTGATGTAGATAAAGGAGAGAATTTATTCAAAAAGATTATTATAATAGGGGAAAAGAACTATTGCAATGAAGAGAAAGCTGCAGCTTACCTGAAGATCTACAGGAGTATCAAAGGTGAGGCAGAAAAACGTTTTTATTTTATGAGGAGATTTGTTTTCTAAACAAATCTAGAAAGAACTGGATGTGGGGGAGTGAGAGTGGCATAATTGGATAGTTGATATGAAAATAGCTTTCCTTGCTATCAGCAGATTTTCAGAAGGGTATTTTTGAGTAAGGATTGTTCAAGTTCCACTGTAAGAATTTTGTCCAGAAAAGTTGGTGGAATCAAAAAGTTTAGTTAATCATTTATGGGACACAGGATGACTATTTGGAGGGTCTGTGTCTGGCCTTGTCACAGATAAACAAGAGGGTCATTTATGAATGTCTTATCTAAGTGATATGAGGAGGGTAATTTTTTGTAGTAAAATCATTTGTATGGAAAATATACTGGGGAAGGGCAGATTTGGTGACCATACCTGTTTTACAGGAGCACAGGGCTCAGGTAAAGTTCAATATTGTCAGCTTTATTTTTGCAAATTTTAGCCATGCCACAATTTTTGTTGTTGACTTACAGAATTTGATACTTAAAACTTCATAGAAATCATCTCATGTCTCATATTTATTACATATCAACCAGGTAGTTGGTGGATTGTTCATAAAAATGATGGGAGATGAGCAGATTCTCAAAGGTAAGGCTGAGAGTTCATGTACTGCTGGGGGGAGTCAAAACATCTTTTGAATTTATTTTTATGGCTTTATTTGCATATCTTGCTGAAAGAAACTTTTATTTTTCTTGTTTTAATGACTCTGGTTATCTGTTGCTTAAGAGCAAACCACCTCAATGCTTAGTGACTTAAAACAACAGCCATTAATTATTTGCTCACAAATCTGCAATATGAACACAATAAAGGAAAAGGTCTGTCTGTTCCATGTAGCATCAGCTGAGGCAACTTAGCTGAGGATTGGAAAATCCACTTCCAAGATGATTTGCTTACCAGGCTGGTAAGTTGGTGTTGGCTATTAGCTGGGATCTCAGATGTGGCTGAAGGTGTGGGGCTTTGTTCTAATCCCAGTAGCTTAGAGTTCTTCGGAGTATGGTGGCTGTATTCCAAGGGTCATTATTCAGAGAGAGAGAGAGAGAGAGACAGATGGGAACTCTATTGATTTTAATGACCTAGCCTTGGAAGTTATATAATTTGCTTCTGCAAGACTCTTAATGGGGTATCAGAAAGGTTGGCCCAGGTTCAAGAGGAAGGAACATATGATCCACCTATTGATTATGAGATGACAAGTTTCCAAAAGATCATATGAAACTGTAAATGTTTTTATGACCAGTTTGAAAAATTAAAAATTAAACATAAATTCCAAAAATTTTGCTAGGAGAAAATATGGTTAAGGAATTAGAAATCCCATAATAAAAATAAACTTAGATATGAAAGGCACAAGGTAGGTGTGGGAATATTTTCTAGCACATAATTTATTTTGCTTCTGGAGAATAATATTCATAAATTCTCTGTGTTTAATTGTTCAATCTATACATTCCATACCATTTTGAGTTATTAGAGTTACATACAAGTCATATTTATTGTCCCAAAATACACAAAGTTGGTAAAAAGATATAAAGCTACAGGAATACATATATCCCTGAATATCATGGCTAGGAGATGGTTACTGAAATAATTTCAATAATTTGAAGTCAATAATATGCATAAAGAAAGTTATCATTGAATACCTTTATTACAGTTTCTATCTTAAAATTCCATCCATCGGGGTAAAACAAATTTTCTTTATCATCATCTTTAGGGAGCAAGAGCAAAATGTTTCCCATCCTTGAGTTGGAGCTTTTACTTACTTTCTACTTATCTCATCATCTTCCCTACAATTTTATCAGCTGAAAAATGAATCCCTCCCAGAAATAAAACACAGCTGTTGCAATTACATTCAGAAAGTCCAAAATAGAATACTACCACATTTATTTACTGGAAGGCTCAGTAATGTTTCCAAGAAAGCTGAGTAGGAGAAGAGAAAAGGGAACTTGTGTTAAAGTGATGAAAAGTCTGAATTACAGAATATATTGTACAGAAATTATTGACATATGTGTTAATTGCACAAAATGGTAATAAAGTGTTTCTGGCTTTATATTATGTTAGAGGTAAGAATAATAAGTTCATGAAATTTACTGAGATAATTATTAAACTAAAAATTCATTACTTTAATTTATTACTGAGCACCTATTATGTTCAAGTAAGAAATTGCTGAGTTTAGTTGATTTTTCTGAGTAAAAAGTTAGAAGATATTTTTAGATAACTACAGATATACTTACAAGATAACAGATACCATCTGAAGCCAGATGAGCACTTTCAAACCTACAAGAGAAGATATTTTTCTAGGACACTTTTAGAAAAGAAAAAAAAATGCAGCTTTTCTGTTTATCAATTTAGTATAAATTGATATCAAAACTTGCTAAAAATAGAGATTAAAAAAAGGATACTAAGGACTAATAAAATGGAAGAGATAAATGCTATTTTCCTCTCCTTTTCTCATTCTTTCTGGACTATTTAATATTTCTTTGTCTTTTTCAACAACACAATAGTTTTATAATCATAAAGACAAATGTAGGGGAACTCCCTGGCAGTCCAGTGGTTAGGGCTCTGAGCTTTCACTGCTGAGGGCATGAGTTCAATCTCTGGTCAGGGAACTAAGATCCTGCAAGCCACATGGTGCAGCCAATAAATAAATAATTAATAACTTTCTGGCTTTATATTATGTTAGAGGTAAGAATAATAAGTTCATGAAATTTACTGAGATAATTATTAAACTAAAAATTCATTACTTTAATTTATTACTGAGCACCTATTATGTTCAAGTAAGAAATTGCTGAGTTTAGTTGATTTTTCTGAGTAAAAAGTTAGAAGATATTTTTAGATAACTACAGATATACTTACAAGATAACAGATACCATCTGAAGCCAGATGAGCACTTTCAAACCTACAAGAGAAGATATTTTTCTAGGACACTTTTAGAAAAGAAAAAAAAATGCAGCTTTTCTGTTTATCAATTTAGTATAAATTGATATCAAAACTTGCTAAAAATAGAGATTAAAAAAAGGATACTAAGGACTAATAAAATGGAAGAGATAAATGCTATTTTCCTCTCCTTTTCTCATTCTTTCTGGACTATTTAATATTTCTTTGTCTTTTTCAACAACACAATAGTTTTATAATCATAAAGACAAATGTAGGGGAACTCCCTGGCAGTCCAGTGGTTAGGGCTCTGAGCTTTCACTGCTGAGGGCATGAGTTCAATCTCTGGTCAGGGAACTAAGATCCTGCAAGCCACATGGTGCAGCCAATAAATAAATAATTAATAACAAACTAACAAAATAAATAAATAACACAAAATAAAAATAAACTGGGGGGGGGACCTTCAAGACAGTGGAGGAGTAAGATATGGAGATCACCTTCCTCCCCACAAATACATCTACCTGTGGAACAACTCCTACAGAACACCTACTAAGTGCTGGTAGAAAACCTCAGACTTCCCAAAAGGCAAGAAAATCCCCACATACCTGAGTAGGGCAAAAGAAAAAAGAAAAAACAGAGACAAAAAATAAGGATGGGACAAGCACCTCGGGGAGGGAGCTGTGAAGGAGGAAAAGTTTCCACACACTAGGAACCCCATTCACCAGCAGAGATGGGGGGTGGGCGGGGGGGAAGCATCAGAGCCACAGAGGAGAGCGCAGCAATGGAGGAGAGTGCAGAAGGCAAAGTGGAGATTCCTGCACAGAGGATCAGTGCCAACCAGCACTCACCAGTCTGAGAGGCTTGTCTGCTCACCTGCTGGGGCAGGTGGGGGCAGGGAGCTGACACTTGGGCTTTGGAGGTCAGATCCCAAGGAGAGGACTGGGGTTGGCTGTGTGAACACAGCCTGAGGGGGGCTAGTGCACCACAGCTAGCTGGGAGGGAGTCTGGGAAAAAGTCTGGACCTGACTAAGAGGCAAGAGACCATTGTTTCCGGATGTGTGAGGAGAGGGGATCCCTTTCCTGTGTGCCCACAGAAAGCAGAGCACAGCCTAAGTGAGCTCCAGAAATGGGCATGAGCTGCAGCTATCAGTTCAGACCACAGAGACAGGCATGAAATGCTAACACTGCTGCCACTGTTGCCACCAAGAATCCTGTGTGCAAGCACAGGTCTCTATCCACACTCCTCCCGCCCGCTGCCAGGAGCCTGTGCAGCCTGCCACTGACAGGGTCCTGTGATCCAGGGACAAGTTCCCTGGGAGAACACATGGCGTACCTCAGGCTGTTGCAACAACACACCAGCCTCTGCTGCCACAGGCTCACCCTGCATACCAATTATGACTACCATACCCCTCCCTCCCCCCAGCCTGAGTGAGCTAGAATGCCCTAATCAGACGCTGCTTTAACCCACTCCTATCAGGGTGGGTAACAGATGCCTGAGGATGACCTACACACAGAGGTGGGACCAAAACCAAAGCTGAACGCAGGACCTGTGCGAACAAAGAAGAGAAAGGGAAATTTCTCCATGCAGCCTCAGGAGCACTGGGTAAAATGCCCACAATCAACTTGATGTACGTTGCATCTGTGGAATACCTGAAAAGACAACATATATTCCCCAAATTGAGGCGGTGGATTTTGGGAGCAACTGTAGACTTGGGGTTTGCTGTCTGCAACTGATTTGTCTCTGATTTTTATGTTTATCTTAGTTTAGTTTTTAGTGCTTGTTATCAATGGTGGATTTGTTTATTGGTTTTGCTGCTCTCTTCTTTATTATTTTTTTAATTTTAATAATTTTAAAAATATTTTATTTTCTTTCTCTTTTTCTCCTTTTCTTCTGAGCTGTGGGGCTAAGAGGGTTTTGGAGCTCTGGCCTGGTGTCAGGCCTGAGACTCTGAGGTGGGAGAACAAAGTTCAGGACCACCAGAGACCTCCCAGCCCCACATAATATCAATCAGAGAGAGCTCTCCCAGAGATCTCAGTCTCAGTGCAAGACCCAGCGCCACTCGACGGCCAGCAAGCTCCAGTGCTGGACACCTCTAGCCAAACAATTAGCAAGACAGGAAACAACCCCACCCATTAGCAGAGAGGCTGCCTAAAATCAAACTAAGTTCACAGACACCACAAAACACACCACCAGACACTGCCCTGCCCACCAGAAAGACAAGATCCAGACCCACCCACCAGAAAACAGGTTCTAGTTCCTTGCACGAGGAAGCCTACACAAGCCACTGAACCAATCTCACCCACTGGGGGCAGACACCAACAACAATGGAAACTATGAACCTGCAGCCTGTGAAAAGGAGACCTCAAACACAGTGAGTTAAACAATATGAGAAGACAGAGAAATATGCAGCAGATGAAGGAGCAAAGTAAAAACCCTCCAGATCAAACAAATGAAGAGGAAATAGGCAGTCTACCTGAAAAAGAATTCAGAGTAATGATAATAAAATGATCCAATATCGTGGAAATAGAATGGAAAAAATACAAGAAACATTTAACAAGGACCTAGAAGAACTAAAGAGCAAACAAACAGTGAGTAAGAACAAAATAAAATGAAATTAAAAATTCTCTAGAAGGAATCAATAGCAGAATAACTGAGGCAGAGGAACGGATAAGTGACCTGGAAGATAAAATAGTGGAAATAACTACTGCAGAGCAGAATAAAGAAAAAAGAATGAAAAGAATTGAGGACACTCTCAGAGACCACTGGGATAACATTAACTACACCAACATTCGAATTATAGGGGTCCCAGAAGTAGAAGAGAAAAAAAAAGGACTGAGAAAATATTTGAAGGGATTACAGTTGAAAACTTCCCTAATATAGGAAAGGAAATAGTCAATCAAGTCCAGGAAGCACAGAGAGTCCCATACAGGATAAATCCAAGGAGAAACACACCAAGACAAATATTAATCAAACTATCAAAAATTAAATAAAAAGAAAAATATTAAAAGCAGCAAGGGAAATGCAACAAATCACATACAAGGGAATCCCCATAACGTTAAGAGCTGATCTTGCAACAGAAACTCTGCAAGCCAAAAGGGAGTGGCAAGACACATTTAAAGTGATGAAAGGGGAAAACCCACAATGGAGATTACTCTATGAAGCAAGGATCTCATTGAGATTCGATGGAGAAATTAAAACCATTACGGACAAGCAAAAGTTAAGAGAATTCAGTGCCACCAAACCAGCTTTACAACAAATGCTAAAGGAACTTCTCTAGGTAGGAAACTCAAGAGAAGGAAAAGACCTACAAAAACCCAAAACAATTAAGAAAATGGTAACAGGAACATACATATTGATAATTACCTTAAATGTAAATGGATTAAATGAAGAAGAAGATATAACAATTGTAAATATTTATGCGCCCAACATAGGAGAACCTCAATACATAAGACAAATGCTAAGAGCTATAAAAGGAGAAATTGACAGTAACACAATAATATTAGGAGACTTTAACACCCCACTTTCACCAATGGACAGTTCATCCAAAATGAAAATCAATAAGGAAACACAAGCTTTAAATGACACATTAGACAAGATGGTCTTGACTGATATTTATAGGACATTGCACCCAAAAACAAGGGAATACACTTTCTTCTCAAGTTCTCATGGAACATTCTCCAGGATAGATCATATCTTGGGTCACAAATCAAGCCTTAGCAAATTTAAGAAAATTGAAATCATATCAAGTATCTTTTCCGACCACAACACTATGTGACTGCATATCAATTACAGGAAAAAAACTAAAAAATATATAAACACATGGAGGCTAAACAATACGCTACTAAATAACCAAGAGATCACTGAAGAAATCAAAGAGGAAATCAAAAAATACCTAGAAACAAATGACAATGAAAACACGATGACCCAAAACCTATGGGATGCAGCAAAAGCAGTTCTAAGAGGGAAGTTTATAGCAACACAATCCTACCTTGAGAAACAAGAAACATCTCAAATAAACAACCTAATCTTACACCTAAAGCAATTAGAGGTAGAAGAATAAAAAACCCCAAAAGTTAGAGGAAAGAAAGACATCATAAAGATCAGAGCAGAAATAAATGAAATAGAAACAAAGAAAACAATAGACAAAATAAACAAAAGATAAGTAAAACTAAAAGCTGGTTCTTTGAGAAGATAAACAAAATTGATAAACATTTAGCCAGACCCACCAAGAAAAAAAGGGAGAAGACTCAAATCAACAGAATTAGAAATGAAAAAGGAGAAGTAACAACTGACACCACAGAAATACAAAGGATCAAGAGAGATTACTACAAGCAACTATATGCCAATAAAATGGACAACCTTGAAGAAATGGACAAATTCTTACAAAGGTACAACCCTCCAAGACTGAACCAGGAAGAAATAGAAAATATAAACAGACCAGTCACAAGCAATGAAGCTGAAACTGTGATTAATAACCTTCAAACAAACAAGAGCCCAGGACCAGATGGCTTCGCAGCCAAAATCTATCAAATATTTAGAGAAGAGCTAACACCTATCCTTCTCAAACTCTTGCAAAATATAGCAGAAGGAAGAACACCCCCAAACTCATTCTACGAGGCCATAATCACCCTGATACCAAAACCAGACAAAGATGTCACAAAAAAGAAAACTACAGGCCAATATCACTGATGAACATAGATGCAAAAATCCCCAACAAAGCACTAGCAAACAGAACCCAAAAGCAGATTAAAAGGATCATACACTACGATTAAGTGAGCTTTATCCCAGGAATGCAAGGATTCTTCAATATATGCAAATCAACCAATGTGATACACCATTAACAAACTGAAGGAGAAATACCATATGATCATCTCAATAGATGCAGAAAAAGCTTTTGACAAAATTCAACACCTATTTATGATAAAAACTCTCCAGAAAGTAGGC
Organism: Physeter macrocephalus; assembly: GCF_002837175.3. Classification (NCBI taxonomy): domain Eukaryota; kingdom Metazoa; phylum Chordata; class Mammalia; order Artiodactyla; family Physeteridae; genus Physeter; species Physeter macrocephalus. The sequence goes on along the minus strand of NC_041220.1, from coordinate 84,344,045 downwards.
ATAGAGGGAACCTACCTCAACATAATAAAGGTCATATATGACAAACCCACAGCCAACATCGTTCTCAATGGTGAAAAAATGAAACCCTTTCCTCTAAGATCAGGAACAAAACAAGGTTGCCCACTCTTGCCACTATTATTCAACATAGCTATGGAAGTTTTAGCCACAGCAGTCAGAGAAGAAAAAGAAATAAAAGGAATCCAAATCGGAAAAGAAGAAGTAAAACTGTCACTGTTTGCAAATGACATGATACTATACATAGAGAATCCTAAAGATGTTACCAGAAAACTACTAGAGCTAATCAATGAATCTGGTAAAGTATCAGGATACAAAATTAATGCACAGAAATCTCTTGCATTCCTATACACTAATGACAAAAAATCTGAAAGAGAAATTAAGGAAACATTCCCAATTTACCACTGCAACAATAGGAAGAAAATATCTAGGAATAAACCTACCTAAGGAGACAAAAGACCTGTATGCAGAAAACTATAAGACGCTGATGAAAGAATCAAAGATGATACAAACAGATGGAAAGATACACAATGTTCTTGGATTGGAAGAATCAACATTGTGAAAATGACTATACTACCCAAAGCAATCTACAGATTCAATGCAATCCCTATCAAACTACCAATGGCATTTTTCACAGAACTAGAACAAAAAACCCTAAAATTTGTATGGAAACACAAAAGACCCC
>NC_041220.1:84334066-84343175 GCF_002837175.3 Physeter macrocephalus | reverse complement strand
GACTTCAGACTATACTACAAAGCTACAGTAATCAAGACAGTATGGTACTGGCACAAAAACAGTAATATAGATCAATGGAACAGGATAGAAAGCCCAGAGATACACCTACGCACATATGGTCACCTTATCTTTGATAAAGGAGGCAAGGATATACAATGGAGAAAAGACAGTCTCTTCGATAAGTTCTGCTGGGAAAACTGGACAGCTACATGTTAAAGAATGAAATTAAAACACTCTCTAACACCATGCACAAAAATAAACTCAAAATGGATTAAAGACCTAAATGTAAGGCCAGACATTATAAAACTCTTAGAGGAAAACATAGGCAGAACACTCTATGACATAAATCACAGCAAGATCCTTTTTGACCCACCTCCTAGAGGAATGGAAATAAAAACAAAGTAAACAAATGTGACCTAATGAAACATAAAAGCTTTTGCACAGCAAAGGAAACCATAAACAAGACAAAAGACAACCCTCAGAATGGGAGAAAAATATTTGCAAATGAAGCAACTGACAAAGGATTAATCTCCAAAATATACAAGCAGCTCATGCAGGTGAATATCAAAAAAACAATCAACCCAATCCAAAAATGGGCAGAAGACTTAAATAGACGTTTCTCCAAAGAAGATATACAGATTGTCAACAATCACATGAAAGGAAGCTCAACCTCACTAATCAGTAGAGAAATGCAAATCAAAACCACAATGAGGTATTAAAATTTACTTTAAAATATTTTAAGTAAATTAATAAATGCATGTAATATTTTAATTAAAATGTTCTTGAACTCAATTATTTTAATTTCACTAATCTCCAAGCTAAAAATTCTCTCTCTCAAGAAAGTAAACAATCCCACTCTTTTCTTAAGACAGTAGTCTTGTGTAACTTAGAAGTCTTATATTCTGTCAATTTTATACATTACACTACAGGACATTAATTGGTATATTATAAAGTATTATCATAAATAATTATAATAATTATAATAATTATTATAAAGTATTATCATAACTAATAAGAATAAGTAAGTAATCATTAGAGAAATGCAAATCAATATTACAATGATATATCACCTCACACCAGTCAGAATGGTCATCATCAAAAAATCTACAAACAGTAAATGCTGGAGAGGGTGTGGAGAAAAGGGAACCCTCGTGCACTGTTGATGGGAATGTAAATTGATACAGCCACTAGGGAGACCAGTATGGATGTTCCTTAAAAAATTAAAAATAGAACTACCATATGATGCAGCAATCCCACTACTGGGCATATACCCTGAGAGAACCATAATTCAAAAAGAGTCATACACCACAGTGGTCACTGCAGAACTATCTACAATAGCCAGGACATGGAAACAACCTACGTGTCCATCGACAGATGAATGGATAAAGAAGATGTAGTGGAATATTACTCAGCCATATAAAGAAACAAAATTTAGTTGTTTGTAGTGAGGTGATGGCCCTAGAGTCTGTCATACAGAGTGAAGTAAGTCAGAAAGAGAAAAACAAGTATCATATGCTAACACATATATATGAAATCTAAAAAAAAAAAAAAAGAAAGAAAATGGTTCTGATGAACCTAGGGGCAGGAGAGGCATAAAGATGCAGATGTCGAGAATGGACTTGAGGACAAGGGGAGGGGGAAGGGTAAGCTGAGACAAAGTGAGAGAGTAGCATGGACATATACACACTACCAAATGTAAAATAGATAGCTAGTGGGAAGCAGCTGCATAGCACAGGTAGATTGGTGCTTTGTGACCACCTAGAGGGGAGGGATAGGGAGGGTGAGAGGAAGATGCAAGAGGGAGGAGATATGGGGATATATGTATACATATAGCTGATTCACTTTGTTATACAGTAGAAACTAACACAACACTGTAAAGCAATTATACTCCAATAAAGATGTTTAAAAAAATGTATAATTGCATCAGTTATCTCTTTCTACCTTCGTAAGAGCTCGTGGGATAGGAATTTTTCTCCCAGTTTCATGAATGAAGAAACAGAAACTTAGAGAAGTTAAATGACTGGTTCAAAAGCTCAGTTAATAAAAATGGGCCTGGGATGTCTGCATTCAAATGCTCTGTGCTCTCTACTACATTTATTTTTGGAACAGGCCGTAGCAAGAGCCAAAGAGAATGACACTGGCAATAGAAATGAGGGGCCCATCCAAGCTACAACCTACTCACCTGATCTTACAGAAGCCCCTCATTTCTATAGTGGGGACTGGTAGAAGTCTCCCTAAATATCTTCTCTTCTTCTTGGGCATATGGGTAGACAACATTTACTGTGGACATTTCCATTGCAGTGAAGTCTAGCCATGTGACTAATTTCTGGGTAGTGAAATGTAAATGAAAGTGATATGTGTCACTTCAGGCCTAAGCCTTAAGGCAGTGAACTTTCTCTCTCTCCTCTTTTTCATCTTTCCATGAGTTAAAGCCTGAGGGGAAGTGAATTTGTGCAGATAACAACAATGCCCTAGGTGAAGGTGGATCAAGGCATTGGTAGGAACATGGATTCCTGAATAACTGTGGGGAGTAGAGCTGGCAGCCAACCTAGACTGCTTAATTTAGAACCAATCTGTGAATGAGAAATAAACTTCATTTTTCTTTAATCAATCAATCAATCAATCAATCAATCAATAAATAAAATAAACTCTTATTGGCCATAAAGACAAATGTAAAGTTACTTGCAACTTAAGAATGAACAAATAAATCAGAACTAGCATGGGAAAATTTGGAGTGCTTTGAAACTAACAATGAAAGGAATAGTGACTATTAAAGCAATTGGAAATTTTATAATATAGTATGGAGAAAATTAAAATATACCATTTTGTATATTTATTTTATTAATACCCAGCTACAATGCTTTAATTGTTATATTTTCAGCAGTTAATAATTACATTTTCCTAAGTTTTAGTAAAAATTTTCTCAAATTTGCAATTAAAAAAATGTAGTTTTTATAGTTCTTAATTTAACTTGTAATAAAATGATAAAGTGTTTTTCCTAAGGCTAGGAAATAAACAGAAAGCGTAAATTTACCTAAAAAGAACTTTGACTGAAAATTGTAAGTGCTATATAACAAAAAGTTTTATGGGGCTAAAAATAATTGATATAAAATAGAAAACTAGAATTAGTTAATTGGAATTTATTTTGCTATGAATGACTAATGAACAAATATAATAAAATTAACTTAAATGTAAACTAAAGGCTTACACTACTTAAAAATATGTCCCTTATATTAAAAGTTAGAAATAAGGAATAAATAAATACAAACATACTGAATTCATTGTTCTTACATAAACAGTATGAAGGGGAAAGTACATTAAATGCAAGTAGGATTTTTAAAGATCATATATGTATCAGTGTGTACTAACTGAATTTCAGCCCTGGGATTTAGAGAATTTTGATATATTTTCCAATACATGTACTGATGATACCTTGAATCGTCTGATGATAGGATCATAAAACGATGTCTTCAAGTAATCATTTACATTGAAGAAAATTCACATTGATGAAAAATCACTTTTCCTTCAGTGAATATGTTCACTTATATTGATGCCATAAAATAGATAAAAACAACATAGATGAACTCTTTACTCTGGTAGGGGAGAAGGAAAATAAACCCATTAAAATATACACTATTTCTGGCCATGATGGAATAGTTAATATTAGACATACCCCACATAAACACTTGTAACACTGGGCAAAATATAAAAAGCAACTATTTTCAGGCATTGGACAATGGACTGTGAAGAATGAACAGAGGAAATATTCTGAATTGATCAGAATAAATATTTGAAGAGATAATGGCCATTTAGCTTGTTTTTCTAAATTAATAAAAGATGTAGACCCACAGATCCAAGAGGCTTATTAAAGTCCAAGAAGGATAAATATGGCAATCGCACCTGGGCACATGGTTAAATTGCAAAAAAAAACTAAAAAATAAAAACAAGGAAAAAATCTTCTAAGAAACCTCTTCCAAAAAAATTCATATTATATTCAAGGGAAAAATATTACAAACACTCTCATCTCATCAAATGCAGTGAAGGATGGAAGACAAGAAATGGCATCTTTAAAGTGCTAAAAGAGAAAAAGAAGTCAACTTAGAAATCCTTATTCAGTCAAAATTTTAGTAGAAATAAATATATAATTTTTGACAAAAGTTGAGGCACTATTTTTCTTTATTATAGAAAAAATGTATGTTTAAAGGTTAAAGGAAAATAATCAAGGTAGAAGTTGAGATCTCAAGAAAAAAAAAATAAAGAGAACTCCAAATAGCAAATATGTGACTGAATATAAAATACTGTCAAAATTTTTTAAATAGTATTAAATATTTTAAAAATAATAGCAATGCACTCTAGCCTATATAATATACTTAGAAGTAAAATACATGAAAACAATAGCACAGAATGGTGGGGGTGAGGGATGCTATTAGAAAAAATCAAAGGCAGTCCTGATTTTGCAAGCTGAGACTGCAAAGTGACCTTAAATCCAAATATATAAGAAATGAAAAAAATCCCTATTATTTATTTAGTACATTGTGATTTAAAACAATAGTCATTGTTTTGTTAAAGAAGTATGAATATAGTTTGAACAATTGTTCAAATCTTGCCTTCTTGTCATATGACTTAGGAAATTGTGTGAACATCTTTCTGTCTTTTTGAATTCCATAATACTTTCTAAGTATGTGTAGGTTTTCTATACTTTCCCCTTACACAGTAAATGTCATGAAATATCTCCAAAAGTTCTTTAAAGTTTTGTCACTTACTCTAGGACATCTTTATCATTTTTGTCACAACATTTATTTAACTTCCCTCATTTATGTGACTAATTCACCTTCACTGAGTTTCTCTGGCTGCACATTGAACATCTCAGAATTGTGTCAGTGTCAACATTCCCATGTTCAGCTATTTCTTCTATCAATATAACTTCATTCTGTTTTATTCAAATTTAATTGCAACATTGTGACTTTTGAATTTTTGCTGCACCTTCAAATTTATTACTCAGTTCCCTCTTTTTGGTCATCCATTTTGTAAAATGACACATGGTTTTATCACTGGAAGACAAAGAAGCAACCCAATCTCATGCTTTCCTGACTGTGCATGAACCAAAAAACAGATGTGCGGTGGGTACTGATCATGAAGCACATTTATTATTTACATAGTCTTTGAGGACTGAGGAGCTAGCTAAGTTTACTGTTTGCTCACAGTTAATATGCTGCAGTATCTAAAATTTAAACTGTAAGTTGGGGCCTAGTGCTATTTAAATCATGGTAACAGAAATTCTTACATAGCAGAGATGTACAAAGCAAGGATTGCCTGTATGCTCTTATTTCTTGTATTGTTATATATCTTATAAGATTCTTATATTGTATACAGAATGATCTAATATTAACTTATGATAGGTTGTGATAAGAATCTGTATTGCAATCCTTTCAGCACAACTAAAAATGTAAAACAAAAATGTATGGCTAAAAATCTCATATAAGAGTTAAAATGGACTACTAAAAAAGTAGTAAATAAAAACTTGATAATCCATGCCAAGATAGGAAAAGATAAAACTGCAGAGGGTATATAGAGAAAATTAATTGCAAAATGGTAGACAATGCCAATCATGCCATAATTAAATTAAATTCAAATGCACTAAACATTATCTTTAAAAGACAGAGATTTCCAAAATGAATATAAATAAAAACATCAAACTTTATGATTTTAACAAGAGACAAAATTTAATTTTACCGGCACAGAAAAATTGAAAGTTAAAGGATGAAAAATGGTGTGTAAAAAATAATGATTATGGCATAACTTACATTAATACCTAATAAGGCAGATATTACCAAAGATAAAGATGTTTTATAATGACAAAAGGTTAAATTCATCAGGAAGACATAATAGTCCTAAATGTGTATACATCCCATAGCATAGCTTTAAAATACATGTAACAAAAATTAACTATTGATGATTTTAACACTAATTTCTCAGTAAATTACCAAATAAGTAGACAAAATTATTAAGCACATAGAAGATTAAATCTACTAATTTTACCTAATTGGTATTTATGGAGAATCATATTTAACAAGTACAGGATATACATTTTAAATGCACAGGAAATATTCATTGAAATAAACTACAGTGTGGACCATAAAATGAGTTTAAATAAGTTTCAAATAATTAAAATCTATATTACAGAGATTGTAATCTGAACCTAATGGCCATAAAACTATAAAAGATAACTGGAAATTTCCCAAGTATTCAACATTAAACCACTGTATTCTAAATACCTATGGGTCAAAAAATAAAAATCGGAAAGTGTTGTAATGCCAAAATGTTAGTGAAAACAAAACAAACAAAATTTGTGGATGCAATTAAAGTGGTGCTTAGAGGGTATTTTTATATCTCAAAGTATATAGATTAGGAGAAAAAAAGAGACAGTTTTAAAATCAATTATCTACATCTCTGCCACAAGAAGCTGGAAAAAGGAAAGCAAATGGAAAGAAAGTAGAAAGATTAAGATGAGAATAAATAGGAAAAGTTCAGAGCATTATAAACCATAGAATTATAAAAGATATCATTGTGAGTTGGCAGGGTGGAGTTTGTCAGGAGAGGTTTCTCTGAGGAGATGACATTTGATTTAACAACTGGGAGAAAAAGAAGGCAGCAAGAAAATATATGGAGACAGATCTAATTGGTAACTAGAACAACAGATGCAGAACTCTGAGGGAACAAAAAACCCAGTTTTTGAAGCAAGAAGAGCCACTCAATGTGTATGTGCACACACACTTATTCTTGAGATTCTGTGCTCTCCAGACATGTTCCAGACATCTGCTGTCACTACAGCATGGCCCCAGAATGGGTGCATGGGACACACTTCAACCTGACCTGAAGTCTGGAACCAAACTCAATTGACCATATTTTGAAACAAGTTTGCACCAGTCATGGGTACATGTACAAGTAAATAGTTTTGTTTTGATAAGCCACTGACATTTGAGGTGATTTTTTATGCAGTATTATTATAGCAATAACACTCTAATATAAATGACAACTATGAATGGTAATGATCTGTAATAAAGAGTAGGAATTTAATTATAATTATATAGTATAAGGTGACAGTGAAATATACCACAGTATAGAAAATTCTTAGACTTTGATAAATATGAGAATATCCTTGAAAACTTATTAAAATCTACATTTAATGGTTTATCCCCCAGAAAAAATAATTAATTTGCTCTGTCTTGGGGATTATTAATCTATTTTTCAAAAAAAATATTACCCACATTGATCCTGATGCAATTGTTTACCTAAACACATTTGTACTAAGAAAGCAAGATATCAAAATTCATTTTAAAAGCATACCATTTACCTTCATAGTCTTGAAATGTTTTATTTCTTGGTCAAATATATATTAGAAGGGAACGTACACTTGGTTCTCTGTTTATTTTTGTTTGGGTAAGCATTTGGTTTCACAAAAGTTAACTCACTATATTTTGATTAATTTGGAATATCTAAGGGCAATATTAAAATATCTAATTTTTAAAAAATATTGCTTGGCCTTAAGTCATGTCTGATTCTCCTTGTCTGATAAAGTTTTCAAGGCTGGAATCTAGATTTCAGTTGGCATCCTAGTAGATGTTCTTCTTTTTTGTCCTTTTGATATTGGGTTAAATTGTCTGGTCAATGTTATTTATCCCATGGCTTGAAAGTGTTATGATTTATTCTTATGGTATCTATATCCTTAGTTAGGGAAGCAGATTTTGCCCAAAATGTGTTTTTTTTTTTTTCTTTTTTTTGCGGTACGCGGACCTCTCACTGTTGTGGCCTCTCCCATTGCGGAGCACAGGCTCCGGATGCGCAGGCTCAGCGGCCATGGCTCACGGGCCCAGCCGCTCCACGTCATGTGGGATCCTCCCAGACCGGGGCGCGAACCCGTGTCCACTGCATCAGAAGGCGGACTCTCAACCACTGTGCCACCAGGGAAGCCCTCAAAATGTGTTCTTGAAAGTTAAGGGAATACTATGTAGAAATGCAGAAATCTGCTGCTTCTATTTTCTTTTGTTATAAGAAGCCTCTAATTTTGTGTGATAACATTTTAGAAACTTTTTCTTTCTTCCATTTTCTAGCAGCAAAAGATCTGTTTGCTAAATATTTTAAATAATATCCCTTGACTTTCAAATTTGAATTTTGGAAAATTAGTCACTGCTAGCAAGCTTTCTGTGTTCTGTTTTACTGCGTTTCTTTCTCTTTCTATTCTTTATACCATACCACATGGGAGGCATATATGCTGAGCTACATACTTAACAACATCCACAACTGTATCATAGCTTGGTTTCATTGTCTTTCACCGTTGACAACATTTAATAATTCTGAATAACAATAAGGTAACAGAATACCAATATTGTACATAAATAATGGAAAGCCTAAGATAGGGATAACAGTTTGTTTTACAATCACTGTGCTTCTCTTTGCTATTTGACAGTTCATGACTAAAGCATTAATCACATCCTCTTTCTGTCCTCCTCAGCAGTGGTTGAGGACAATAAATAGTCATCAAGTGAGGGTCAGTCATTTGAATCTGCAATGTGAACTATAAAGGCCAAAGTATTCTGGGTAATAAAATGTGATTATTAAATTATTATGAAAAGGATAGCACTCTGATGGAAGGGTATTATATTAGTTTAGGTTATAGACCATTGTCATAGATACAAGGAGATATGCGGATATATGCACCTGGGGAAATTAATATTCATTTTAATAGACTATTCTTCTAAACTCAATTTTCTGCAACAATGACTACCTAGATCCTTATACTAAGATATAGTTCTGCTCATCATGGTCTCCTTGAAAAGTCTGATTGAATATACTTTCAGTCCTTTTTCTTTGGAGTCTGACTTCAAGAATGTAATGCAATTTCCCACAAATACATCTATTTATTACTGTTATAGATTCTACCTTCCCAAACATCTTGTCAGTACTAAAATTAAGGATGTGTTCATCTCCTCTCTCTTAAATATCTCTAAGGCAGGCAGGAGGAAGGAAGGAAGGGAGGGAGGGAGGCAGGAAACAAAGAAAAGAAAGAAAGAAAGAAAGAGAGAGAGAAAGAAAGAAAGAAAGAAAGAAA
>NC_041220.1:84256283-84333843 GCF_002837175.3 Physeter macrocephalus | reverse complement strand
AAAAGAAAGAAAGAAAGAAAGAAAGGAAGGAAGGAAGGAAGGAAGGAAGGAAGGAAGGAAAGAAAGAAAGAAAGAAAAAGAAAGAAAGAAAGAAAAAAAGAAAGAAAGAAGGAAAAGAAAGGAAGAAGGAAGGAAAGAGAGAGGGAAGGAGGAAGAAAGGTTTTCTTTCCATTATTTAGCAAGTTTTATTAGTGTAACTAGCAAAATGGACCAATTTAAATAGCTTAAATCACTACATATTAGTTTAAAATAAAGTGGGTTGGTCATTTTTACCTATTATACAAGCATTTAACACTTATTAAGGACTTTTTATGCGCTGGGAGCTATCGTATGGCAGTAGTTCATGGTATTTGAACTCCTGATATTTAGCTGTGCACATAAACAACCAGACAAGGATCACATTGTCCAGCTTTCTTACAGACAAGTGTACTTTGTGACCAAATTTGGGCCAGTGGGATATGGTTGGGCAGAACTCACATGGAACTTTTTAAGAACCTTCCTTAAAAGACAGCAGTTGTGAACCCTTCGTCCCCTTCTCTCATGTGTTGTTCCTTCCTGTAACCTGGAATGTAGACACAAGGGAAGGAGAAGGGGTAAATGTGTTGGATCATGATTTGTTCATGATCCATGGGGAAAGCCTGGGTGTCCAAGTACTTTACAAAGCAGAACTGCCACATCAGCACTGGACTGCTTGATTCCAAATGATCCCAAACTTCTACATGAAAGATAAATGAGCTTTATAGTGTGTTTGCTTATTTTAAGTCACTGTTATTCTAGATCTCTATCATGCTCTGCTGAACACAATTCTAGCTTATATTTTACATATAGTATCTCATTTAATGCTCAAATATAACTATTCAGTAAGAACCATTAGTATACCTATTCTATATGTGAAGAGACTGAAGTATAGGGGATTGATGAACTTTCCCAAAGTCTTATAGCTACTGAATAGAACAACCAGATCTTTATGTCCAGGTGGTTTTATTCCAGACACCATGCTTTTAACAGGTAGAAAATTTGTCTTCCTGCTTGCACCACATACCCATCTGCACTGGGAAGCTGTAGACTCATACTTTGTTGGTCTTGCACATCACTATTTCAATGTTCAGAAATGTCAACACCTAAGACAGAAAGGAAAGATATTTCAACTATGATGTAGCTGAGAAATTGCCCTTCAGCTACTCCAGCTTTTTTTTTTTTTTTTTTTTTTTTCGCAGTACGCGTGCCTCTCACTGTTGTGGCCTCTCCCGTTGAGGAGCGCAGGCTCCGGACGCGCAGGCTCAGCGGCCATGGCTCACGGGCCTAGCCGCTCTGCGGCATGTGGGATCTTCCCGGACCGGGGCACGAACCCGTGTCCCCTGCATTGGCAGGCGGACTCTCAACCACTGTGCCACCAGGGAAGCCCATGACTATTTTTTTAATGGTTGAGGGAAAAGTACAGAAAGGAGAGTTATTCTATCTACCTATTTAGACATCCAATTTTATTAATGCATATTTTCATAGCTTTCACCCCAAAAGATATCCAACAGGTGCTAGCTCTTCTTCTGTTGTAAAGAGAACCATTCTTGTTTGTTTTGATAGAGCTTAAATCAATCCTCCTCCAGAAACCTCACCAGAACAGCAATGAAATCATCTCATTTTATGTTAATAAGGGTACACACACATACACACACACAGACGAAAAAAATAGAAGGGAAGAAAACAACAAAAATTATGGAGGTAGAAAACAGGGAGATAGGCAATACTGATTTTGCATATCTGAACAGTTTTGAAACATAAGTCTTCTGAGTGGGAAGCCAAGATGCAACTTGATTTCTTACAAAGAAACCTACAAAGTTCCTAAGTTGTGTAGTGCTAATTTCACATTCACATCACTTATATGAATTCCTTGACAATGGATGTTTCAAGATTCAAATCTTACTTTTGGGTTTTAGGGAGTTAATATTGTATATATACTACATATTATGCAATACACACGTGTTAATATTGCAATAAACATAAATATGCATAGTGAGAATAAAAGAAAGACCACATAGAGTCTAGTAAGGTCACATTTTGCTCCAAACAAATTACCATAAATAAATAAATAAATAAATGAAGGAAACAAACAAATGAAAAACCTGCACATTTTGGATCAATAGGTAAGGTGTGTCTCTGACTGTACAGAAAGGTAGTATTCAAAACAGGAAGACTGGCCAAAGCACTTTGAAAGCATTAGAATGCCAAATTTCCTGCTCCATTCTCCTCAGTTACACAACTGATCTTCCCCACTCTGAAGCTGACAGAAACTTATTTTTTAGAGATGATAAATTAGAGGCATTTTATTTTAGGAACACTAGAGATACCTGAGGTTGGGAGAATAATTGATAATAGGAAACTCAGTGAGAAGTTGTAACACAAGCAATGCAGCTCAACATTCAAAGCGGGAATTACTTCCAACCTAGAATACTATACTCACCTTAGCGGTCAGTAAAATAAGGGTAGAATAAAGACATTTTCAGACAGGTAAGATATCAAAACATTTTCTATTTTCAGGAAGTTACAGGGGGATAAGTGCAACAAAATGAGAGAATATAAAATGATAGCACATAGATTATGGAATCAGGGGATGAAATAAAGAGACCAAAGGAAGCAATCACCAGGTTGATGGTAAAGGGATTTAGGAGCATGAAAGTTGTGCAAACCTCGGGAGTAACCTATTTAGCAGGTCAGAGGTTCTAGAAATATCTACAAGATTATAAACTTAATAATTCTTGATAGTTTTGAATATGTTGTTTATACTTCCATTGAACTACTGGAGTGTGACTTGGTTTTACTTGTGGAAGAAAAGAGATGTTATCCCAGTGCAGTACCTGTCTCTCCTGTGAACAGTCATAATACAGAGAATATGTAGTCACAAATTATGATATAATTATTTTTGTGGAAACGGGTAAGCAGAAGTATGTTGGATGGGAGAGGAATAAGGGTTGGGAAGGAGTGCAGAATTATTATTTTTCCAGCATAAAAGTGAAAAAAAAGTCATGTTATTCTAAGATAGAGATATACAAAAAGAAGAAAACTAAAATTATTTAAAGTGGTTACTTACAGTGAGCAGGAAATGTGGGAAGATCACATGAGATTGCTTTTTCCCTTTAAATCTCTGTGGAATTATTTGATTTTAAATTCTGTGCATCTATACCATTGTTAAAACTATGTCCTACATTTCTTAAAAAAGGTGACTTTAAGTAAAGAAAACAGGGCATAAAGATACAGTACAGGACTAGCCAAGCTCAGCGTTGCTAGGCAGACACAGGATTTATGAGAGGAATAATGAGGAGAAAACCTGGGAAGACAGTTTGGGACTCACTGTGAAAGATGCATGTCTGTGTTAGAAAAGTTTGTTTTAAATGCTATAGGCAGTAAGAATCGGAAAAGGACTATATGGAATGTATTCAAACTTCCTAGGCCTCCTATACTTTGCTCCCTGAAGAGTGGAAGCACTGTTCTCTCATGTCAGCAAGCACTGATTTAGCAGGCACATTTTCCATTTATATATTAAGATCTTCTTTCTGGTTACTAATAATTTTAGTGAATGAGGTATAGGGGGAAGCAAAACAATATTTTAATGTAATATTGTATTGACCAAAGTATTTACCTTAAGGCTTTGGAGATTCTTTTGGGAAGCTCCACATACCCCTGTGCCAGGGTGTCTCCATTCAATTCTCTACTCTTTGATTATGCAAGTGCTTCAAGTACTGTAAGCACAGAATCAATTATCAGTCTTTGTTCGCTCAAATCTGTTCTGCAAATTACATCTGCCTACTTAAATTAAACCCCCTCTCTGGACCTGCAAAAAAATGGCTGAACAATGCCCCTGAATATTCTCTTTAACTACAGGTTCTCAAACATTAAAGCACATAAGAATCAATTGGGAATCTTATTTAAAATGCAAATTGCAGAGCCCCATCTCAAGAGATTCTGATTCAGTAATTCTGCTCTGATACTCAGCGCTCAATCAGGTCTCTCTTCTCTCTCTCAGAACCAACCACTATACTTTTTCAGGTGGATTGAAGACAATATTTGGGTGGGGGGAGGAAACAAACTAAATCCCTGTTATGGTCTTGTGCTTCTTTGGGCAGTGGCATTCTCTCTGGCAAATTCTTGTTCTCCTGCAGTGAGAATAGGAGGAATATTATTAGTGTCTTTTGGCGGATAGATTCTCTACTTTGACTCTGAACTGAAGCTGGATACCTGATTGGGAAGAACCATGTCTAAAATAACACTTTTTTTTGCTTCATCATTGAACCCCAAAGAAGTATCAGAAAATGGATCATGCAATGACTCCCTGTCCAATATCATCTGGGTTACAATTACATATCAATGTCCTATCTTTGAAGACAAACTTGTAAAATAGGTACAGAATTTCTTGGGGAGAGACAGGTTCTGTAACATCCTAAAACCAGAGTATTCCTTCATATTATAAAATTCTTATAGTATAACTAAATTGGATAACTCAATTTATGGGGTTATTCATATAGTTTGAACAACCTCAGAATTGTCATACTGAGCGAAGTAAGTCAGACGAAGAAAGACAAATATCATATGATATCGCTTATATGTGGAATCTAAAAAAAATTGTACAAATGAACTTATTTACAGAAATAGAGTCACACATGTAGAAAGCAAACTTATGGTTACCAAGGGGGAAGGGGGAGGGATAAATTGGGAGATTGGGATTGACATATGCACACTACTATATATAAAATAGATAACTAATAAGAACCTATTGTATAGCACAGTGAACTCTGCTCAGTGCTCTGTAATGACCTGTATGGGAAAAGAATCTAAAAAAGAGTAGATATATGTATATGTATAACTGATTCCATTTGCTGTACAACAGAAACTACCACAACATTGTAAATCAACTATTTTCCAAAAAAATTAATTTTAAAAAAATCCCACCACCCTCAAAGAAAAAATTCATAAGAACAAGTTCTTTTCCTCATGCAAAATAACTGATAGTTGCAAAGATAGTATTAGAATCTTTTTGAAATAGTTTAGCAGAAAATTAAACTTGAGAAGAAATTAAGAGCATGTGGGAACTGAATCTATAGGGAGCAAAAATAAAAGGTTTTGAAAAGTGCTTCTTTGCAAATACAATGAGACATTTCCTTAATTAAAAAAAAAGAAAAAGAAAAAAAAGGCAGTCATCAAACAATGTAGAGTACTCCAGATAATTTGGGGTCAACTAATTAGTTTGTTAATTTGTAACTTAGCAAATTTCAGTTCCGCATTTCATTGTTTCTTAGCAGTTGACTAAATAGTATCCCAGAAATGACCCAGAAGGTAGAGCAAAGCTGTGGGGAAATCTTTCCATAGTTTCTCTTTGTGGTCATGTGGCTTACTGAGCAAAGGAGATATGATGGTCCAAATAGGGATGTGTTTCAAGTTCAAAACACACACAGGCTTTGGAAGACTTATTATGAAATAAAAAAATGAATACTATGTCATTAATCATTTTTATTATATGCTGAAAAGATAATGGATATATATTATCCATTTTGGGTATATTGGATTAAATAAAATACATTCTTAAAATTAATGTATTTGTCTTTAATTTTGGTAAATATGGCAACTAGACAATATAAAGTTACATACATGGCTTGCATTATATTTCTATTGAGCAATGAATTTATAAAGATCACATAGAAATGAGCCCCTTTTATGTTACAACTTGAAATGATATTAACAGCACCTCCAGTCATGTTTGTTCATTCTTCCTATTATTTTATCCTGATGGTGCGGTTTTAAAAACAGACAGCAGCTGCAGTAGAGATGCAGGTAGCAGCAGTTACATCCTGTCCTTCCCTGTCTGCCTATCTTGCTCCTCTCCTTTGGGTTAGTCCCCAGCCCTGCCCTTGCCCTTGAGAACTGACCTCTTCTTTGTCCCTCCCCTTGGAAATGATGCTTTTGTCCTAGCTTCTGTCCTTAAATGACTCTTCTTTCTGGATGTTCTGCAAAAACTGTTTCCACAAACTTCAAGTAAAAAAAAAAAAAAAAGGCTAAATTCAGTTTTATTTTTCACTCTGAGCAAGATTCTAATAAAAAGACAAGAAAAATATCAGCTATTCTTAATCATAATTGCAACAAATTGATATTTAGTTTGCACATTTTTATTTGTCTAATATATCAGTGTATCAGGCTTAACTGAATTGGCAGAATATCTAGAACTCCTAATTGCGGGGATAAAAAGTATGAAAGACTGAGAAGAGATTTTTTTCCCTAGGAAGAAGTGGTTTGCTAAGCAAATTAATAATGTAAAAGTTTTTCAGAGCTAATTACAGTTCTTTCTTACTCGATCATTAAAGCAGTTTCCCTCTGCTAGGCAATATTTTGTTAACCTAGTTTAGTTACAGTGTGCAGTAATAAAACGGAATTTTTAAAAATATGGCCTATTATTCTGTCATTGTTTTTCTATTCAGAATGAAACTTGCTAAAATTATAAAACATAAATTAAACTTTTAAAAAGTTACCTGACGTTTAGCAAAATGCTACTTCTTAAAAAAAAAAAAATCCTCAGAATAAAATTGCAAGTTGTAAGTTTCGTTGAATGCTTAACCAGAATTTGAATATCTTGTCTTGGGGTACACCCTGAGGTTTGGGCAAAATGTGACTTCAAGATATATACCTGAATAATGAAGATTTAAATGTACTTTTACCTTGCGACATAATACAAAGAAACGTAACTCTGAAATAACATGCATTTTCCTGCATCTTCTTTTCAGCTGTAATTTAGACCAATATGCAAAATGCATATATAAAATGCGAAATCATCACGTTTCAATGCATACAATAATTTCTTCTCTGTCGTTATAATTGCTAATCCTGCAATAATTTTGGCAGCTGGAAAGAATCTCACTAGAGTCTCCCCGAACTGCTCAGAATACTGTGATTTGATAATAGAGAGTTACAGAGAAGCATAAGAAACTGATCTTAGCATGAAATTCCCTGACATGACTCAAGTCAGGCTAGTAATTTAGCACTGAAGGCTGGTCTGGAGCTTAAGGAAGAAGCTGTCACACCAGGTGGTATATAGTAGGCAGGCTGCCACTGGGGATATCACAGTTTCCAGTGCACTGTGTTACAAGGGCATGCGAACGTGTCAAACCAATTACTGTAGAGCTCAGAAGCAAGATGATCAAAGTCCTGTGGGTGGTGGCACGATGGGCCTGAGGCATCCGTCCATTCTGAGTTGGACAGCTGCCTATTGCAAAGGTAGAGAATAGGACTCACTCCCCAAGGAGGACTGACTGGCCAATACTGGGCAGGCAGGTTGCTTGAGTCCTGTCCAAGTTCACAATTGTCTATTCCTTACTAACAACTGTCTTGGCTTGACCAAACTTGAGGCAGGCCTCTCTCCTCCCCATAGGCCTCTGAACTTTGGCTCACCCCCAAACACTGGCTTTCAAGCAAGCACTAAGGAGCAGAACATGCTCATTCCAAGAACTGCCTAAGCACAGAGAGAAACATTTTCTGTTGAACTTCCCCAATCAGGCTGTCTGCTGATCCCTATCCACTTGCCCAATTTCCCCTACAAATTCCTCCCATCCCTACTTACCCTTCCTCATAAAAGAAAAGCCTTTTTTTTTTTTTTCGAGATGTTTGCAGATGCTGAGATCAGTGTGTTCTCCCTATTGCAATAGTCTTTTGGAATAAATCCGTACTTTATCTTAGTCTGGATTTATTTTTTCTTTGACAGTCTCAGTGATGGGTCTGCCTCATCTTTCCTTGTTCCCACTATTCTCTTGTCTCACTTGCCTTCTTGTCATAATCCATAGCCACCCTGAATGAGTAGCAAATCCAGGAATAAAATTATTTATTTTAGGTCTGACCTATTTCTGCATATTCTTTAATTCTGCCTGGGAAAGCCCTCAAAATCATTTTTCTTTGTTTTCCTGGAAAATCCCTCCTTCACTAGGTCTCAGCTTATAACCTTTAGAAAGTGTCCTCTGATGCATGTGATTGATTGAATACCCGGTTTTTTGTTGTTCTCAAAGCATTTTATGCTTAACCCTACTGTAGTGATTCCCTCACTGCATTACAAATGCCTGTTTCCTTATATCTGCCCTCTAAATCTCCCTAAGGGCCAGGCCAGTGTCTTATTCATCATTATCTCTCAGCACCTAGCATAGAGCCTACCACATAGTAGTTGCTCATTAATATTTGCTCTAAAAATTATCAAATCAATGAAATAATGAATGCCCAGAAACCCTCCCCCCGATTCACTAGAAAACTAGCATGCCCCATTAACCAAAGCAGAAGACAAATTGCATAAGAAAAATCTGTACATCAATGGCCAGGGGATCTGCAAAAGTAACACTTTTAGGTCCACAGCAGCAAGACTGTGTTGCAATCAACTCTATAATGTGATTTGACTGAGGCCATGTGAGCAGTCACTGCCCAGGTTCATCCTGACTCAGAAACTAAGCAGAACCTTAATTCTGCAGCTCAGGGTGGTGGCAGGAGATGAAGAAATCAGGGGAAGGCACAGAGACGGGAAAGTCCAGTCCTGCTTATTTTCATTCGTAAGTTAACAGTGTGTTACATGCTATCTTCACCAGCCTGAATACCACTCTAAAGCTATTTCATACCTGCTTATTTTAATTTCCTGTTTTCATCTCTCCAGTATTCCATCTACCTTTGATCCATTCAAAAATATGTGGACAATTCTCAATCTGTATTATATTCATTTTTTCCTATCTAAGTGGAATCCCCAGCCTATGCCTTTTTCTTTTAAAATTGAGAACCAGTGTTGGGAAACATTTTGTAATTTTAAACTCCTGAATAAAAACTTATAAACTTTTAATGGATTCACCACCCAAGAGACTGCTTTTATTACAGTACCAAAATAATGCAGATTGCAAAGCTACACAATGATAAGATTGGCAAAAGGTTTTGGATGAGTTCTTTAAACTGATTAAACTGGCCCACCTGTTTCTGAAGTTCACTCAGTATGTGTTTCATCTATTTAGTCAGGTAATAATTGCCTCCTTTAATTGCATTAGTGCGTGATTCTCTGACTAGGGCAAACAGGATGTGCCTTTACAGAGAATAATGTCTCAAAATGTTTGTTTATTCCATTTGAAGATAATACATATAAAGTTTTAATATAAAGACTACCAAAAGTTTTTTCAAAAATTAACTCTAGGCATCTGATTATTAGATTTAATGATCTATAATATATTGTTGAAAGTAACATTAAAATATCATAAAAAATAATACAAACTATATAGCAATAATGAAATTCCAAAAGGGAACATGCTTATAAAATAGAATTTTGAATATTGAGTCATAAGTTGAATTGCTCACCATGAGCTTTATTTTGTTCCAATAGGCTATATTTTTGGTTATATTTTTGTTGTTGTTGTTAATGTTATCTTGGGACAAAACAATCTTCTCACAGAGAAATGTGATTATTTGGGTTTAGTATGAAATCTTTTTATGATCTGGGTTTACTATAATATATCATGCAATTAATACTAATTATTGGTATTATTAGTATTTTTTCTTTCTTTTTCTCCTAGTTTATGTATTAGCCTATTGGTTTGCAAACTGGACCCCTTAGATGCAGAACTGAAGAAGAAGGCAGACCACTCCAGATTGCAGGCGGCAGGTTTAATAAGCAAGGGAATTTACACATGAAGCTTGTCTTGGGCGGCTGCAAGACCAGTAGATCGCCACACCCGCCTGCCAGAATCTTAACGTTTATATAGAGAACTTAACTGGGTTCTGTCACATATACCATACAAATGGTCTCAACATCACATTGCTATCTCAAGGCTGTGTCCTTGGGCATCTTCTATTGTAGGGAAAGCAAATGGAACAAACATTCCAAAGAAAGAAAAGGGGGTGAGGAGCCTCTGATTGTTCAGATTCTACTTTAAGATCAACGGGCAATCACATCCTCTCAATTACCTCCTCCAACTCAGCCATGTGCAGATTTTACTAAAAAAAAAAAAAAATTCCTCCGTGATATCCACTTTGCTCTTTTGAAGATATTTCCAGGGGTAAAATAGTGTGTGGTGGAATGGGGAAAGGATAAAAAAAAAATACATTTCTGTCTGATTTCTTCCTCAGCTTGTGTCTGGCAGTCAAAGCTAATATTCAGGCACAACCCTGGGCGAGATGATGGGAGGTAGTGTGTCAAGGGCAGTCCTACAGGAAAGGGGGAAGAAGATACTGCTGAAAAGAGATAAGCACTGTTGATCGTGCTTTCTACTCTGTTGCTTGTTATCCTAGCAAGAACAAAATAGAATGAGTTGATGATGCAGACTATGTCTCATTTACTTAATCAATATGTATTGAGTGCCAACTATAGAGGAAGCATCAGTCTAAGCTCTAGGCGTATATCAAAGAAAAAAATAGAAAAATCATTCTGTCTCATGAAAATTAGATTTTCCCATCAGCACAACTAAAGCTCTTTTAAACAGTACTCCTCCCGATCCAGCCCCAAAGCTAAACTGTAACAGAACAATAAATAAATACATAGCTTCCGTTCATGAACGATTATAAATTTGCATCGTGGTACTACACCATGATGAGCAGTTCACCCATGGCCAGTTAGCATATTTTATATATCTATAGTATAATATGAGCATTTATGCTACATATTCTCTCTTCATAAATCCAAATTATAAATCATGGTACAATGACCTGATTTCTAGTCAGACTTCTAGCAGTTTCTGTAAGCTGCTTGACATAATTGCCCTTTAGTTCCTGAATCTATAAAATGTGAAATGCGAATGGTAATACAGTGAATTCAATTTTTTTACTGAGTGGGTCAAGATGAAGATCATTCCATAAAAATGGATCTTCTTCAAGGGTGGTGATACATATGCGCCAATTAACTTAATGATTGTACAGGGGAGTGGGTGGGGAAAGTCAGTCCTCTATTCGACTTTACCACTGAAGGGGACAATATGTATCTGTTTTTATCTTCTTTTGTATATTTTACCTTTTGTGAGTGAATTACGATGTAAAACAACTCAATTAAAGTGACAATTAAAGGTACATAGTACTCTTAAATTTTGCTGTCTGATCACACATATTATCAAGCTGTTATTCCCATTATGAGAGTTGACAGGCGTGTAAGGACCAGTTCTCCTCTTTCTCCCTTCCCTGCCTCATTTGGCATCAGTATTCTACTTTTTATTAATACTGCAGGTGCTTGAGAGACCTCAGACTTACTGAGCCAAATTTCATGAGACACATGTTAAAAGGTTTCTCCCTCACATTTCTCAGAACGAAAAAAAGCCCCCCAGGCCATATTCTCTTGTAATTTAACTGTGTCTGACACATGGAAAGATTTTAAAATATCAATTTTTTAAGGAATTAAAAAGCAAGTTAATGAATATATAAAGAGGCTTTTCTATAGAAGAACATTCTTCTATTAGCAGTCAAGGCTAATGCGTCTTCAGTTTTAATTGATAACCTAAATAAGAAGAGGCTGTTTTTTACTGGGGCCTCTAATCAAAACTGATTTCTTAAATTTGCTAAAAACACCAGCATTTTTAAGGAAGCCTACTCTTTTTGGACTCCTGACCTAGCATTTAATGGGAAACTGAAAAACAGGAAGAGGAAAATAGACCAGATTGCCATAAAACAGTTGACATGTTAAGATATAAAGTAGACCACACACACACACACACACACACATACACACACACACACACACACACACACACACACACTCAGAAATCATTATATGGAGATCAGGAAGAGAAGGTCACATTCAAAGCATGCTGGTGAATACCAATAGAAAAGAAAGATAATCTATTGACAGACTTACAATTAAGGTTAAAAAAGTGAGTGTTATTTGTGACTGTTTCTTGAACTGCTATGCAAGTGTCATATAATAAAATTATCTACAAATTTAGGAAGGTAAATGAAATATTGATCCTCAGCCCTTTTGTTAAGGACGGGGAGAGTCCTGAAGCATGCTGAAAGGTTAGAAATTCAGTGATCTTATTGCTTCTTGTGATAGTGAAGCTTGCTGCACAAACATTTGTATATGGATAAGTGACTTGGAAATAAGGGTATTTTCATCGTCCATGGGCAATGTAAACACAATAGAATTTGATTTGAAGATTCTGTTGAAATGTTGGTCTTGAAAAGGTAAAAAGTTACAGCTTGCGATATTATAATTTATTCTATTGATATTTGTAATTATCACATGAATATATGTGAGCAGAGGTAGGGTTAATAAGAACTTCTGTTTATTACTGTTTGATAACATTATAGATGCCACCTCTAAAGCTATATTGGGTGTTCTACAAAATAGAAATATTTATTCCCCAATCATAAAGTAAGAGATTGCCTAAAGAACATTTTGTTGTCTTAATTTTTGTTTTTGGTGGTTAAATATTTGTCTAGGGCACTACTTCAGGAAAGAATAATTTGGCCCTGACTAAACCATAATGCAAAATATTTAAATATTACCACACTCAAAATTGTACTAGCAGAATTTAAATGTACTTTTATCTTAGTTTCTATTAAAAATGCCGACTTAAATATAGTCAATATTTCTGTTGAGTTTTTAAAAATCAATTTCTTCTTATTACTATCTCTACTGTATTTAGACAACTAAAGAAAAACTACTACTTTTGTGTTGCAAAATTTGGTTTATCAGAAAAAAAATTATCCTCTTACAGAAGCAGATCTGTTTAGAATTGTTTCTTCCTGCTTCATTCACACATATGTGCATGTTTTAGGGTATCTTTATATAAGAATATAAGCACTTTTCAAAAAAGAAGATTGCCTTTCTCTCTTCATGGACTTAAAGAAGGACCTAGGCCTGATCTATTTCCATTGTAAGCATTTAACCAACATAGGCTCACTTGACTTCTCAAGAAATCCTGGGCCCTTTGTCCACAACTGTGGACATTGTGAGAAATTGTAGTACAGTTGTAAATAAATTTTATCAAAGCAAGTCAAGGATGAGCTCTTAGGATTATACTTTTGGGGGATATGTGGTAATCTGGTCTATTTTCCTCTTCCTATTTTTCAATTTACCATTAAACGCTAGGTCAGGAATCCAAAGTGAGCAGCCTTCCTCAATTAAAAACACCTACTTAATTCTGTGAATACATTCACTCTTCTACAACATTAAAAAATTGAAATGTAACTTCTTGTTGTATACAAATGCATATAAATGTACGTATGTGCATAGATGTATGCACACATGTATATACATACATTATATGCATACACATACATTCATCATACATATATAATATAAAATACATATGTCTATTACAATATTACTCGTTGGTTTTAGATGCTTTCCCTTTATGTTTCATGAAGGAACCATTGCAAGCAGTCTAAAATACTCATTTTTAAAACTTCATTGAAATTCTGTTTCTTATTACTCTCATTCCTCTATGCCAAAGAACATTTTTAATTAAGGCTATATGCATCCAGGGTCATTAATTATCTGCAGATTAATTGCCACCACATGATTGTAAGATGGCTACTCCAGAAAGGTTATAAATTATGTTTAAGTTCTAAATGCTAGGCCATTCAAACTGAATAGAAAAATAGTGAGGGCTGATTAGTGGAGAAAATGGAGGGGAACTGAGGGCAAGAAAATAAATAGTTTAAAAAGCAATGTTATTTAAAAGATGCTAGGTTGATTATTCCATTCACCTGTTTTGGTAAACTTCCAGTTATGAAAAATTTACTAAATATAAAAGTAATGTCAACTCAGTTGACTTTAGAAATGTCTATATATGCAGATAGAGGTACTATTGTATTGTTTTATTCTAACTTTTTCATATAGCCCTATAGCTTATAAACTATGTTACCATCTTAAATTTAACAATTAATTATATAGGAAATATGTGTAATTTTAGGGACTTCCCTGGTGGCACAGTGGTTAAGAATCCGCCGGCCAATGCACGGGACACAGGTTCGATCCCTGGTCTGGGAAGATCCCACATGTTGCGGAGCAACTAAGCCCGTGTGCCACAACTACTGAGCCTGCCCTCTAGAGTCCACGAGCCACAACTACTGAGCCCGCGTACCACAACTACTGAAACCTGTGCACCTAGAGCTCGTGCTCAGTGACAAGAGAAGCCACCACAATGAGAAGCCCGTGCACCGCAATGAAGGGTAGCCCCACTTGCCATAACTAGAGAAAGCCCGTGTGCAGATCCAATGCAGCCAATAAATAAATAAATAAATAAATAAATAATTTTTTTAAATGTGCAGACAGATCAGTAGTTTTTAGTATATTCACAGAGTTATGCTACCATCACTACTATATAATTTTAGAATATTCCAACAACCCACAAAGAAATATTGTACATACTATCAGTCATTCCCCATTCTCATTCTTCACTCCAACTCCTCTTCCCACACACCACCAGCTCTAGGCAAACACTTATCTACTTTCTGTCTCTATGCATTTGCCTAATATGGAAATTTCACACAAATAGCATAATACATTATTTATAATTTTTGATTAGCTCCTTTCACTTAGCAGAATGTTTTCAAGTTTCATCCATGACATAACATTTATTGATACTTTATTCTTTTTTATTGCCAAATAATATCCCTTTGTATGTATATACTAAATTTTGTTTATCCATTCATCAGCATATATTTAGGTTGTCTCTACATTTCATCTAATTTGAATAAGGCTGTTGTGAATATCTGTGTATTAGTTTTTTGTATAGACATATGTTTTCATTTCTCTTAGGTACATACCTAGTAACTGAATTGCTGGGTCATATGGTAACTCCATGTTTACCATTTAGAGGAACTGTCAAACTGTTTTGCCAAGTGGCTGAACCACTTTAAATTCCTACCAAGAATTATGCCGTTTTGTTGTGTTTAAAGAAGAACTTCTACGTTTTCTATTTCTGACTATTTTCAAATTTGAGAATGTCTGTCTTTTGATTTAAGTGGTAACATTTAAGGTGTAACTGTCTTGGACTTCTTTGTCGACTCTTCTGTTATCTTTTGTAATTGGAAAGAAAGAAAGAAAAAGAAAGAAAGAAAGAAAGAAAGAAAGAAAGAAAGAAAGAAAGAAAGAAAGAAAGAAAGAAAGAAAGAAAGAAAGAAAGAAAGAAAGAAAGGAAAGAAAGAGAAGGAAGGAAAGAAAGAAAGAAAGAAAGAAGAAAAAGAAAGAAAGGAAGGAAGGAAGAAAAAAGAAAGAAAGAAAGGAAGGAAGGAAAGAAGAAAGAAAGAAAGAGAAAGAGGGAGAGAGGGAGGGAGGGAGGAAGGAAGGAAGAGAAAGAAAGAAAATTTGGAGAAATTGTGCATCTACTTTCCTTTTTCTTTCTTTTTTACTTATTTTTCCCTCTGGATGTCAAATTTTTTTATGTTTGGCAAAATCTTAACAATCATATATTTTGGTGTTTAGAATTTTGCTTTTAATTTCGGAATGCAGGACAAGCTCTCTATTGTCAGCTACAGTGTACCCTTCATTATATTATCAATGATGTGCTTTTGATTTTTTTTTAAACATCTTTATTGGAGTATAATTGCTTTACATGTGCTTTTGATTTTGAGGATTTGTTAAATACTTTAGGCCAATGATATGTTTGTTTAGTTAGGACTGTGTATATCCTGCTTCAATATACATTTCATGGCTTTGGATTTATAACGTAACTCAATGTATAGCACTGAGGCTTTGACTTACCAGAGAGTTGTCCCAGTTATTTACTTTCCATGTTTCACCAGTTTCTTCCACAAAGCTGTTTCTTCTATTACCTAGTTACAGGAGAGACAATGTAATGAGGATATCTATGAAGATTGCTGATTTTCTGATTTGAGGCTATTCAGAATTTTGTTCTCCATACCAATGTGACTTCTAGGTATAGGGATATGATCAGGAGCCTTTCCACAGTGTTTATACTGCCTCATTCATTTCTCTCCTCTCTCTCTCTCTCTCTCTCTCTCTCTCTCTCTCCCTCTCTCTCTCTCCTACCACCACTTACTGAAGTTGATGTGACCCTTCTTTGTTTAAGTACCAGTGGTGACAAACTGTGTGTGTGTGTGCATGCATGCATAGGTGTTTTAGTTCATTAAGTCTCAAATGAGTACAACTTGCTTCTGTAGTTTCATCCTTTTAAGAATATTCACACATTATGTTAATCATTATTGGTTGTACCTTAAAGTGTTTTTCAAGTATGCACGTGTATATAATTTTTAATATGCTCGTTTGTTGATGTCAATCATATGCAACTACCTTAAGAGATGCATCTGTTACACTATATCTTTATGTAGTATTTAATTGAGTTCAGGATGTTTTATTTTTTCTCTCAGAATAGGCTATGTTACGTTTTGGTAACAAGCAATACCAGAATCTCAGTGGCATTACAGCCAAAGTTTATTTCTTGCTCATGCTTTGCTGTGTCAAGTTTGAGTGACTCTCCAGGACAGCTGAATTCCATTTTATGGCACAGAATTCTGGACTGATTTAACCGTATGGCAACTCTGTATCAACTACCATTGTAGGCAGACATCATTGCTCAAAGGAAAATATTTGGCAATACTTAAGAATATGGGTACAAGTAATACCCACCTGTGCCCAGGAGGAGAGGAGGATAAGAATTAATGGTGAACAGCATTAAATAACAGAAATATAATATTATTAAATTTTAAAATATATTCATATCATTTTCATCTTATAACTGGAACAACAAAGAAAATGCAGTAGGACTATAGCGCTTTCAAATGTACATCTCTTCTCCAAAGAGAAAGAATGAGACTAGTCCAACTTCTTTCTAATACATTTCCTTTGTAAACATGGAAGCTTAAAATACAATCTGAATTTTACTACCCCTGAAAAAGGTAATGCATTTTTCTCAGATGAAAACTGACTAGCTGCTTTATTAAAAAACTGATATTGATTGTTTTATTATTTTCTGAAATTTGACTTGTTTAGTACAATGAAGGTCAGTAGATGCTAAAGATTTTTTTCCAGTTTCAAAAAGTTAGTCTTCTCTTAGTTAATAAATCACAAAGTAAAACATGAGGCATGACTTAGAAAGTGCTTAAGTGCTGAGCAAAAATTTAGATTAAAGATCTATAATTTGGCTGTCTTTTAATTATAAATGGAAAAACCTGACCAAATATGTCAAAATTATAAGTAAATTGAAACTAAAAAATGAAGTGATTTTTCAAGGAGAAACGGATGCTTTATTAAAAAATCTTAGATATGTATATATGTGTCTTCTTCAGGTTTCATGACATAGCACTGAAATGTAAACTGAAGGGTTAAGCACCACACTAAGAAAGAGAATAGAAATAGAAAGCTAAGGGGAAGAGGAGGAAAAGAAGAGAAGCAAAGGTAATCCCTGGGGATGCAGTGAATGCCAGATGTCATTTTCAGTGTTGTCTTAAAATGCTCTATCTTCTTTGGTTTTCTTTGTTTTAGAAAATGTCATGTACCAGGAGCTGCAGCTTTGCTCTAGTTTCACCGCCTGTCATAGTCACAGTTGACAAACCTGGTCTTTTTACCACCAGTCTGAGTTCAACTATACTGCTGACTTCCTCAGTGAGTATGGAAAATTTATTGCAAAGCTAGGTGCACTTTATGCTTACAGCTATTGCAGCAATGCTAGTAATAATACACTGACAGAACCCCAAGCAACTGCTATATGTGACAGAGGAGAGTAAATTCCTAAACACAATGTATCCCATATTGTATGTGAGGATATGGTTTAGTAAACAGCCCTGTACTGCTACTGTGAGGTCCTCCATTAGCAGCCATCATTTCCAATTCTTGAATTATTTATTATTCATTCATTTTAACAATGAAGCAAACAAAGATTTTGTGCATGTACCATTTGGAATTTATATCTAGATGTTAAAAACATGATTAGAGTAAAATATGTCTTCCAAAGTTTAGAGCTTACACAGCAAATGGAAATATCAGGCTTCGATTTTAGGAAGGAAAGAAAAAGTTTGCTTCTCTACAAAGGAGTGAAACTTCTGTTTTTAGTTTTAATATTTCAGGGTTTTCATTAACAAAGACAAAGGTAGTTTAAAGTTTCTTCCACTTGCATCAAGGATCAGGATTCAAAAGTACAGTGTTTTCAGACTCTTCACTTACTACCTGTATGACCTTGTGCCAGTTGCTCATCAGCTGGTACTAAATTTTCTAATCAGTAAAATGGAAGAAATCAAAATACCTATTGCCTAGCATTGTGGCAAGTATGAAAGGAATTAATATGCATAAGATAACTGAATGCATGTCATGTAGTAAATGCCAAGTAAGCTTAGCTATTGTTACCAGAAGAGTTTATCTTATCTCTTCCTTGAATGCCCTGTAAAGTCTGACCCTATATTTCCTATTCAAAGACATTTGAGTCGAAGTCCATCATTCTGGCACTTAATACCTTCTGTGACTTGACACTATTAATTCTTGAACATTAAATAATTGAATCACTTTGGGGATATCTGAGGTCAGTCCCAAACAGATCTTCTACCTTGTATCCCACGTCATTATGAAAAGGAAAGCACCATCTTCCCTTACTTCAGTTCAGTATCTTTATCTCACCACTTGACTGCCCAGATTTATTCAGCCTTGGTTCATTGACCATTAATGCTCACGCCTATCCCTTTTTGCTGTGCCCTCTGGAAACCTCATGACATTATTAATAATCTAAATCCTCAACAGTTTTGTAGAAGGCTTTTCCACTTTATGGATGTATCTGAAACCTAATCACCTTAGAACAGACTACTCAGATACCCCTCTTCTATATTGACTCCTCCTTCTCCAGCAGATCCTAAACTAAATGTACTCTTTGGTTTGGCACACGGTATCAGTGGTATGCTTCCTATCTTCCTCTCCAGCCTGATCACTGCCAGAATCTGCCCAGCAAATTATATCTTCTCATCAGAACATGGCTTCAAGTTCTTTGCATATGCTGTCACCTCATTCATTTATTCACTCATCCATGCAGGACTTCGTTCATCACACAGTAATTGAGTATCCACTAGGGAAGATGTCAGCTATTTAGCTCTGAACAGAGGCAGACATTTACCCTGTACTCAGGTTGTTCTAAGGTATGCTGTCCCAAACTTTCATTCATTTACTTATGCTTTCTTCTGTCACCTAGAAAAATATTAAGCATCTTTTAAAAATTAGGTAAGGAATTATCCAACCAGAGCACTTTTTCTTACACTTTTGTACCCCTAATCTGAGATAGATACCCCTACTCTTCATGTAAAGACCATGTTCCCCTATATGTCTACTGTTATGTTTATCAAATTATTTTGAATTATTTGTTTTCAGGTTAAAGGATTTCATCAGGAAGGGATTATATTCATATCTCCAGCTCCTAGCACCATCGCTGATATATACTAGAAACTCAGTAATTGATTGGGTACAAATGATATATTAACTAAAGGGAGAGACCCAATGCTCCTTTTATCATAGGAACTCATTAGACTGAAGCATTTCATATTTGACTCCCTTCTGCATCTATCACAACATATAATCCTGTAGTTCAATACTTAATATGTCTTGGATAAGTAAACATTAGCCATTTTTTGAGCACAGTTAAAAGCTTGTAGGAAAAGATCAGTATAAGGTAGAGATTTGTCATTATTTAATATCCCCTAATGTCCTGTATCAGTGCTGGGAACATAATAGGTACTCAGTGAATATTTGATATCTCTCTGTATAAAAATATAAGATGCCAGGCCTTACACTGGTGCTTTGCAAATTTCAGATTAAAAATACTTCAAGGTAATTTTATTAAAGATAACTATTTACAGCCAAAGGTGAAACTGAGGCATTATGACTAATGTAAAATACAAAGTTAGGGTTCAGAGTGCCTCATGTTTTTTTTCAATATATATTTCTGACAACAAAACAATTGTCACTTGCCATCTGGTTCTGCAAGAATGAAGTCACTAGCCACTGAAGTCACTGACCTTCAACACACCCTGAAATGTGTTCAGGGCAGAGATCACAAATGAAGGACTCGGTGCTCTGGAAAAACTGGCAGAACAGGCCTTCAGTTAGATATTTTCAGGAGAAAATATTATGAACTCAGTTTCTTGCATCTTCTCATAACTAGAAAAGCACTAAAATCATTAACAGAGACATCCTCTCCTGACTAGAAGCAACCTTCTACTGAGATGTGTGCTTGATTGCAAATACTCCCTTCACCAAAAGCACACATATAACAACCTCCCCCCTTACCTCTTTGGAGCAGTTCCTCAGAGCTATCCGAGAGGCTGTCTCCCAGGCCATAGTCCTAAGTAAGTCCTCAGGTAAAACTGAAACTCACAGCTCTCATGTTGTATGTGGGTTTTTTTGTATTTATTTATTTATTTATTTATTTACTTATTTTCTGTTGATAGTTCTGATCTAACCTTGTCTGAAATCTGAAAGTTAAAATCATGGTCTAATTTAGAGTAAAATTTTCCCAGATATGGAACAACATGCTCATTTATCTTTGAGATTCCTTTGTGAATGATATCTATATTATGGACTTTTTCTGTAGTGTAACCATTTCTTTTACTTATAAATGTTTATTTTCAAAACTTATGAAAGCTTTAGTTTGTGTCCTTTTAGTGAAATATGTGTCTGCTGTGTTTTCTTGACAAATGGTTTTATCATGAGAGGTTTACTGTAATGTGTCTTTATTTTTCACATCCATTCATAAGCAGCCACCCAAGTAATAAAAAATAGAGGATACTGCTAGAGTTGAGGACATGGGCAGGGTGAGCAAAAGATGATCTGGAAACTTATAAAGGGAAGCTATTTTAGGAGATGGTCTCAAAATGTGGAGAGAGTTAAAATAATATAAAAATATTAAATAGTGGGAGTTCCCTGGTGGTCCAGTGGTTAAGACTCCAAGCTTCCTCTGCAGGGGGCACAGGTTCTATTCGTGGTGGGGGAACTAAGATCTCACATGCCATGCAGCCAAAAAAAAAAAATTTAAATAGTACTTTGAGTATGTGATTGTATGACTATTTGCATTTGTTGATTCCTTTTACCCTTCTATTTGTCTGGTTCATCAGAGAAGGAAGGTAAGGCAATGTGAAACCATAAACACTTAGTGTAATATTTAAACACACTACCAGTAGGTCTGACCAAGATAATCTTATAGTCCCCTTGGCTTGACTAAACTTCAGTCAGGCTTCTTCTTGACCTTGCTTTTCTTAGAGTTTTAGAAAACTTACAATTATAAATTCTTTTTCTACCTCTTTGAGATATAAATCTTCTGCAGTCCGGAAATGTCTTTCTCAAGGACCTGGGAGCCTTCTCTTTGAAATGTAAACAAGAAAGGTTCCCTGTCTCTAGGTTCTGTGGGAGGGTAGAAGCTTAACTTCAATAAGTGACAATTAGCAAACACAGATGGCCTAAGCACATTGACTAACCTCTCATTTAATATCCTCCAATACTCTTCCATTATCTCACTCTACCTTTTAAAAATCATTCCACCTTTTGCTTTAGTGGCATTGAATGTAATCTCTATCCCTGATTGCAATAATCTTGAAAAATGTCTTCCTGTCTGTTTAACTGATCTGATGAAATTTTTCTTTTAGAGTTCTTAGGAGGTACAAGGCCAGTTGTCCAAAGATATGCAAAATTCTGTTACTATTTCTACTTTTCTTCTCACTTTATCTTACTTCATATTTTCCTAATTTGTGATGATTAGTATTCATATTGTTGGTTTTAAGTAAAATAAATGGAACATCTCTTTCTCTCTCTCTCTCTTTCCTTTTTTTTTTCTTCATCATGATTTTAAACCAAGTTCTTTTATTTTTTTAATTTTTTTGATCTTTAAATAAGGCTATGGGAAGTATAAGTTTATCAGGAAATACATATGAGTACATGCCTGAAGGCAGTTTAAATGAGGAAAGCAATTTGAGTTCCTCAGACCTGACCTAAAATGTGTTACATAAAATACAAATTAGTTAACCCACTTAGAAAATAACTCATTCAAACACTGAGTCTAAGATTCATGAATCTGGAAGTGTATTTAAGGTGAGGCCTGGCCTTAGAGTCAGATTGGTCAGAGAGTTGCCAACCAAATCCAGGATCTGTTCTAGGTTAAATTGTGAAGTGGTACAGGTGGTCTTCAGACTCTCTTATCTCAAGATTATTCTTTTACCTTCTTCCCTCTTTTTTTGATCCCTGATTGAAGCCTTTATTTCAAGATCTCTCACATGAGCACCTTTACTGAACTTACCTCTTCATAAACTCACTGCTCTGTATTTTTACCAAGCATCTCTACACCAGACCAAGGCTTGCCTATTCTAAATTCTATTTCTTCTGGGTTCTGCTCACTGACAAGTCAATCTGATAAGTTACGTGACTAACAAGTGAACAAATTAGGTTGCCCCTTACAGGTACCATATTTGTGTTTTAACAGGGACCTCTGGAGAGAGATTTAATCCTAGTGTGACCATACCATATGTATTGATTTTCTCAGCACAGTTATTCATAATATGCTCCTTTACTCACAAATGTGCTCCAGTTTGGACATAAAATTAAATAGTCATCCTGTGTGTTAAAATATTAGAATGGTCACCCACTCTAATGATGGAAGTTTCAGATACAAAGGCAAATTGTTGTTAGAGAGAAGACTGCCAGATTCTGGGGCCTTAAGAATCATAACATAAGGGGACATCTTCACATGATTTATAGTTCCAGGGAATCCAACATTCTGGTGGTTAATTGCCTTAAAGTTACCAGGCCCTAGGCAGCATTGCTTCTTACCTGGGATGACTGTCCAGGCAGGAGATTTGAGAGGACTTGTCACAAATACTCAGAAATTCCAAATATGTTGGGGAGGATAACAATTAAAACCTGGACAAGTAAATGTGTGAAATAATAATTATAATTTAAATTTTTATAATGCTTATAATTGCCAGGCATTGTTCTAAATATTTTACTAGTATTAACTCATTTGATCACAGCAACAACCCTATGAGTATGAGATTATCATTCTACCCATTTTATGGATGAAAAAACTGAGGCAAAGAGAGGTTATGTATTTACCCAAGTCACTAAGAAGTAGTCAAAATGGCAACACAGTTTTATATTAAATTTTCATGATCTAATACATAATTCTGTACTTCCTCTCAGGAAAAGAAGAGAGAGAGCAAGAAGGAGAGAGAGAGAAGAAGAAAGAGAGAGAGTGATATATTCTGCTTTCATCCACAGTAGATATTAGGCCTATGCATGATCCTTTGTATCTCCTGATATCTACTCTATTTATATGCTACATTTCTTCTCCTACCCTTGAGATCCATCAGTCTGTTCTACTCTTGAATTGCCTGCTCCCATTCCCCACTCAAGTCTACTTTCCATCTTATCTTGTCCTCAGCCTCCAGGGAAGGATGTTGGACTGTCAATTCCTTCATGTTCCACTGTTGCATGGGAGTCACTGATTCCAGATCCTAAGGAGGAAGAAAGAAAGATAAAGACATCATAAGGAGATAGTCCTACAGTAGACTATTATGATGAAAGTGCATGTCAATTATCACTATTTCTGTGCCTTATTTTAATAAGAATTTTGTTATCTGCTCTGCCATAAGTTGCATTTTGAAAGCCCTTTTCTGTCTATCTTAAGAATCTGGAGGATTCTTGGACAGAGTGGTGTGTGCATGGGTAGGGGGTTGCTATGCAAGGATCTATATGATGAGAAGCAAAGACACTCAGAGTAAGCATATGACAAATGCAAACCCTTAGAAGCCACTTCATGAACTCTGTGTTGAGCCAAAATATAACAATCTATCCTCCTCTAGAATGAGTGAGCTTGTCTCATGTAGCTCTCCCTATTTGATACTTCTATTGTATTTTCAGTATGTATTGAGTCCATTCTATTAATATACTATCAGGATATATCTGGATCTATATAAGATATGCAAATGCATAGAGTACTATGAACAAACTGAAATCAAGGAAACCTCAAGGTAAAATATTCCTAAGAATATACTTCTATAAATCACACATTAGTGGCCTATATTTCGCTAATTTGACATGATTATAAAAATAGATGTGTCACCTCATTCATTGGCATCTTTGCTCTTTAGTTAATCTACCAAAATGCAAACTGGAAAAGTAGAGAATTTTTGCCCCCTTGTACCTAATTGCAACTGACACCAGAATTTCCAGCCAAATGAATCATGACTGGTTACTGCATGTAACTGCTTCTAAAGTTGTCAGGTTCTCCAAGACACCATGAGGATGCCAGAAAAGTTTGAGGGCAATGCCTGTTAGAAGGAGGGTCACCTATTGAAGGATGGCACTGATTAGAAGTCTCCCTAATTTTAAAAGTAGAAAAATGATGAACTCTAGAGCAATGATACTGAAATCATAAACGAGTCCAAGAAGTCCAAAAGGAAACATTAAGACACAAGAAAAGGAATTATCAATATATAGACCAAAAGCAAATACAAAAATCCTTTTGACTTGATGACATTTTTGATGACTTTCTATATTCTCAAAATGTATTTGTGCTCAAAAAAGTGCACTGTAGAAATATAATCTGATTTGATAATACTAGAGTTTTATTGATCAGTGAATAACAAATAGAAATTAGAATTTGAGTTTTTTCATCTTTGAATTTTAAATTCATCATAAAAAATTTGAATGGAGTCTAATGCAGAGGCAGCAACATAGGAGTTAAGAATTCAAGCTCTGAAAATGTAACAAATTGGAGGTTGAATTCTAGTTCCATCCTTACTATCTTGTTAAACACTAATTTTGTATTTTTAGAATAGAGTTAATAATAGATCCTCTTTCACAGCGTCTTTGCAGGCGTTAAATAACATACTACCTTCTACCTAGAGTAATATAAGTAATAGTATTTGTATTACTATAATAATGTATTTAAGTGAATGAATAATTTTAAGGTATTATAAAATAATATTGCTTTTGCTATAAAAATATTTAGGTTTGTAGAACACTGTCATTGACTCAGCCTCAAGGGAGTAATTTGTTCTTTGTGTTTCTATCAATTCTTGCGGCCCCTCTTGAATATATAACATCTTTATCTACACTCTGGTAGTTTCATATTTATTTTATATTGTTTCTCGGCAAAACTTTATAAGTGATTTTTAAACTTGTCTGCCTGACCAACCCCCATGCCCAGCTTTCATCACTAACAGTTTATCCTCATTTTCCTTAAATGATAATTGCATTGCTTTTGATTAGAAAACATGTTTGGTTTACAACTGTAAATTGTGCTAGCATTTTAGTGGCACATACCCAACTTTCTGGTAGAAATTAAATATTTTATCTCTATTTCATTCTCAGAATAATCTTATAAGTTTCATAATATTACCTCCAATATTGATGATAAAATTTGCAAGTAACACCATGGCAACAAGGACCATTGAAATCTGTTCCCACCACTGATTATTCCAGATCTTCTTATCACTGCTTCTTTCCTTCTTTATTCCCCAAAGCAAGTACTTGCTATAGCTATATGGAATATCTTGCATCTCCTATAATTTCTTATGGTCCTCCACATTTTTTCTTTGAATATCAAATTTCTTCTGTTCAGGATGACCATCTCTAATTTCTGTCTTTGGAAGATTTCACCTCGTATTAGAACCAGAAGAGCTCTCAGTGCTTTTCATAATGTATTTATCTTTACTATAACATATATACAGTGCATGTGTGTGTGTGTGTTTCT
This sequence comes from Physeter macrocephalus, assembly GCF_002837175.3. Lineage (NCBI taxonomy): Eukaryota > Metazoa > Chordata > Mammalia > Artiodactyla > Physeteridae > Physeter > Physeter macrocephalus. Next base: position 84,308,188 of record NC_041220.1, on the reverse strand, counting down.
GTGTATCTGCATCTGTGTGTAACTTGTTTTTTATTTTTCCAGTCTCCTAGAGTAAAATATCTTTGAATAAGTCATAGAGTCAAAGGTCCTTATTTTAATTTATTTTTAACTTTTTGGTCAGAGTTTCTAACATAGTTTCAGGCATATTATAGGTGCTCAAAAATGCCTGCTTTGGGCTTCCCTGGTGGCGCAGTGGTTGAGAGTCCGCCTGGCGATTCAGGGGACACGGGTTCGTGCCCCGGTCCGGGAAGATCCCACATGCCGCTGAGTGGCTGGGCCCGTGAGCCATGGCCGCTGAGCATGCGCGTCCGGAGCCTGCGCTCCTCAACGGGAGAGGCCACAACAGTGAGAGGCACGCGTACCGCAAAAAAAAAAAATAAAAAACCCTGCTTTAATGATTGAGCAAATGAATAACACTCTATCATGTTGATATTTGGTATCATGAAATCCACATACTATGCAAATTATTGCCACTAGAAAAGATCATTGTGTTTGCTTCTAGCAATTGTTATTTGTAACCACAGTTCTGATTTGATATTTTAAATGATCTGACCTGTGACAATTAAGAAAATAATTCAGAACTGTGTTTTCTAAATTTATATTTTAAACTTGACTTTAACCACAAAAAGGTAGGAAGCATTAAAATAAAATTTTTTTCTTAATAGATTCCAAGTCTCTTTTTCATAACATTACATTTTTGGCAGCTGATACTTATGGAATAAAAATGATGTGAATCTAATAATAAAATGTATGCTAGCTAACTCTATTTCCTACAGAATACTCTATAAAATAAATTATAATAAACCAAACTCTTCTAGACAGTAATGATGGATAATTCCAATTTATCTTATTTCATGAATAAAAATATACCTATCATAAATCCTTTCTTTTAACATAAATGACTACTGTTAAATTTCTGATGATGCTACCTCCCACAAATTATCACCAGAGAATCCTTAAAAAGAAGCTGAAATATATTATAGATGATTTCATTCTTAGGATTCATACTGATCCATACACTGCATCTGACTTATTGAAATTATTTGTCTTTCTAAAACATATTTTACTCAATGATTGTGATACTTCACATTAATTCATCATTGTGTTGCAAATACAAACTACATTTAATTATAAAAGAGCTGCATTCATCCTTAAACAATACATATCTATTGGTCTTACTAGTATAGAAAATGTATGCGCAAAATATAAAGAGCAAGCAAATTTTATTTTAGTTAATACAGAATTCAATAATTATATTTATCCTCTTTTCCTTTATTTTCCCTGTTTTAACATTTTGTATTCTGTATCCTTAACTTTCTGGTCATTTATATAATTTTCTTTGCTGTCATGAGTAGAAGTGTATAGGATAGAAGAAAGGGTAAATACATTAATTTTTTTCAGTATTTAATATGTTAAAGGCACTGCAGGTATCAATTTACATACACTCTTCCATTGGTAAGATGAATGTTATTTCCCTCATTTTTTACAGATGAGGAAACAGAGATACAATAACAAATACATAATGCCTAGTGTGCTAACTGATAGATGGTATAGTATCTCAAAGGAAAAGCTATTTGAAAAGGCTGACTTAGAGAAGGCATCAGGAAAGAAGCAAAGTGATGGAAAAGATATGACATGTTGAGCTTGCATTAGGTAATACCTAATACAGAATGTGTTTAAGGGAAAAGCTGGTGATACACTTGAATTATTTATATTATGGACCATGAAGAGTATCAAATGCCAGATGGGGGTATAAAATTTATTTTATTATAAATGAGATTTTTATGTTCTTGCGTGATGGTTTAACATGTGTTAAACTGTGTTTTAAGAAAGTTATCCAGCCAACAATAGAGAATCTATTGGAACAAGAAGAGATGGTCAGGAAATTAATCATTTGGAAAATTTTGCAGTAGTCCACAAAAGAGAGTTAATGGAGGGATTAATAAATGGCTGTGACTTTGAGAATAAGAGGAAAATATAAATAAATCTGAGATGAGAAAAATTAAAAAGTATAGATTATACACAAAAGTTATCTAGAATTGGAAAGAGAAACAGGTGGACTCAGAGATGACTTCAGGTTTCAGAAATGAAGGACTGGAAGAATGGTAGTGTCTTTGGCCTACCCAGGAAAGCAAGAACGTTTATAGTGGAAGAAGGAGAACTTCATTTAACTATGATGGATTTCAGATGATAAAGCAGTCTTCAAGATCAGATACTTGGTGGTTAATCAAAGATGCTCAGAATCTAGTTTGAAGATTTCTCTTATAGAGGGGAGAATCAAGGCTATGAAACTACCTGAGCTCTCTGAGAGAGAAAGAGCAAAATATGATGCCTCCTCCCTCTCACCACACCCTCATTTAGAGGGAAGATAGTGATAAGAAAGAAAAATAAAATGAAGATGCATCCAAGATATGGATCAAGAAGCGAGCAGTGTATCATTACAGAAACCAAAGTGGGTCAGGAATTTTTTTTAAAGTGACTACAATAAAAATAGCCATTTGCCAACTTCTGAGAACTATTTTTCTTTCTTCCTTTCCTTTCCTTTCCTTCCCTCTCCTTTCTTTTCTATTCTTTTCTTTTCTTTTCCGTGCAGCTTGTGGGATCTTAGTTCCCTGACCAGGGATTGAACTTGGGGCCTCAGTGAGAGTGCAGGGTCCTAACCACTAGACCGCCAGGGAGTTCCCTCTCTCTATTTTTTTTTTTTTTTTTTTTTGTGGTATGCGGGCCTCCCTCTGCTGTGGCCTCTCCCGTTGGGGAGCACAGGCTCCGGACGCGCAGGCTCAGCGGCCATGGCTCACGGGCCCAGCCGCTCCGCGGCATGTGGGATCCTCCCAGACCGGGACGCGAACCCGGTTCCCCTGCATCGGCAGGCGGACGCGCAACAGCTGCGCCACCAGGGAAGCCCTCTCTATTTTTTTAAACAACTTTATTGAGATACTTATGATATACAGAACTTGTATATATTTAAGGTGTACAACTTGATGTTTAGATTTATGTATATATTACAAAAAGATCAACATAATTAAGCTAAATAACTTATCCATTACCTCTATATAGTTACCATTGTGTGTGTGTGTGTGTGTGTGTGTGTGAGTGTGTGTGTGTGTGTGTGTGTGTACTTGTGTCGGTGAGAAGATTCAATTTAAGATCTATGCTCTTAGCAAGTCCAAGTATACAATACAGTATTAACTATCATCACTATATTGTACATTAGAAACAAGGTTGGTGATCCCTGTGGTATCTCCACTTAATTCACTAGGATGGATCCTGCAGTAGAACCACAAATCCTGGATGATACTATTCTTGGACAAACTCAATTTAGTAGCACCAATTTTATTAAATGTGCCAGATGTTATAACTTTACTAGAGAAAATTTACATGATCTCCAGGACATGGTATGTAGACACTGATTTTGTGAATGCATTCTTTTCTATCCCTACCATTAAAAAAAAGATAAGCCACAATTTACATTCACATGGAACTGACAAGAATATATATTATGTATAATAATATTGTTCAAAGGTATTGAGAGCATCTAGACATCCTGCAGAACATTAAATGGCGCATTATAATGATGACATGCTAACTGGGTTACAGGAGAAAGAAATGCCCAGCATGTTAGAGGCCTTGGTTGATACATCCACTCTAGGGGGTGGAGGATGAACCCTATGAAAATCACTACATCACATTACCGCTCCATTTACCTCTTTAGGGGTTCTGTGGTTAGGGGCATCTTGACACATGACATATAAAATATGAGACAAATTATTACATCTTTGCCTGTAATTGCAATGGAACTATAATGCAGTGTATGACTTTTTACATTATAAAGACAGTGTATTTGACATCTAAGTAATACTGGTCAAGGCCATGTTGAGGCTGCCAGTTTCTAATGAGACACAGAGCAAGAAAGTCCAAGCTGTGGTGTAAGCAGCCCTGCCACTTGGGACTTGTGATCTGCCAAAATTGTATTAGTGGTGGAAAAAGATGTATGGCATTTATGGCAAAACAACAATACAAGACAGCAGAGATCTGGAGTAAAGCCATATCATCTTTTAAAAAACAACCCCTGGCACATTCTGAAAGTTAGCATAGATGAAGCACACAAACACAGGGCTTCAAGTGACCGTGATTTGGGAATTCTAATCATGAACAGAATTATTTCTGCTCATTAAGTCATTAAGGTTGGGCAGGGCAAGCAACAGTCCATTATAGGATGTAACCAGTACATCTGGGGTAGCACAAGCAAGACCAGAGAGCGAAAGCGTGAGCACATTGCCCTGAAACCACTATCATCCACCATATTGCACCAGCTCCTCTCTTTTCTCTCACACTCACGGCTCTGTGGAACGTCAGTTAAGATCAACTAACAGAGGAACAAAAAAGCCAAGTGTTCCTTAGACACAGGTTAGCTCAGTAAGTCTGTGCAAGCCAAAAAATAGAAAGTAGGTACATTACATGCTCACTCAGGCACAACCTTGAAAGACATTGGTGAAAGTATATTTTCCAAAATATACTTTGGTGGTGCACTTGATCACCTACTTGGTGCACAAAGGGGCAGGACAAAGGTTTGAATATATTTGGAATTAAAAAGCATTCCATAAAGAACTATAAAATTCTCAAAGGAGGGATGTCTGTGTCTGAGAATGGAGCAAGAGTCTCATTGAACTATAAGCTCTGGTTGCCAGCTGGTCACTGTAGCTGCTTTATGTACAGAGACCAGCAGGCATGAAGAAGAGTTATTGTGGGAGGAGTAATTGGCCTGATAACAGGAGGAAATAAGTGCTGCTGTTACATGACAAAGGGCAGGGAAGTGTATGCTAACACACAGTAACCCGCTCTGGTTTCTCTTGTTACTCCCTTACCTGATCATGATGGTAAATGTTTAAGTGAAGCAACCTTAAAAATATGGTGACAAGAAGCTCAGACACCTTGAGGATGACTTCAGTGGCATCCCCACAGGTAAGCTAAGACTAACAGGTGTTAGCAGATGGAGAGAGGAATCTGGAATGGATAGTGGAGGAAGGAGGTGATAAATATAAGTTGTAGCTCAGAGATCAGCTGCAGAGTTGGGACTTGTAGCCCATCCAAGTACCCTTCCTTTTCCAAGTTTCTCCCAGAAAGAAAGACTTACCAGAATTATGAAGGAGTTGCTCCTTGAACAAAGAAGTGGATCTGAGTGGCACAAAAGATGGATGGGCTAGGATATCCCCATTAGATGATGAACTTGTTGCTTCAGTTGCTGTTTGTTCTGCAGCAGACAGCTTCAGCTCTTAGCCTCTTCAGGGATGCTCCAGCATAAAAATCTGCCTCTCTCACAGTGACATCCTTCTGGATTGACCAATAGGTGGAAACAGGGATATAAAATATCTGGACATCTTAACTCAACGGGGGGCTACTTGGAAGTGCTGTTTAACACCAGTTGACTGAGTCTTTTAAGTATGTATCGAAACACAACTTCTCTCTCTGCCCACTTTTGCTTCCTCCCTTCTCTTCCCTTGTGTCCTCCAGTAAATTTCCTGCCCACTGCACTTAGTATGTCTCCTTCCTCGAGAATCCAAATCACTACAATTGCTGTCATATAAGCCATGTAAGTTATGAGAAGTATGAGCATCCTACAAAATCACAACACTCTAGAAAGCATTATTTACCTTTTCTCACAAATGTTATTATTTTAATATTTCTAAACTACAGTTTTCTTGAAGTCATTATTTGTCTAGTACTTTAAAGTAACTATCCCTCTAGTAACTGCTTCCTGACATTGCTTATAAGATTAAACTAGCGTGGTAGGTTGCTACTTTTACTGCTATCTGCCATCAAGTAAGAGATATACCGTAGATGAGTTAACCAGTCTCTCTGGATTTAGTTTCGTCATCCAAGAAGTAATGAACAAAAGTTATAAAGTTACATCCAGAGAAACTTTGTTCTATCAGTACACATTGCAATATTGTGCCAAAATCAATGGTAACAGAAGATCTATAAGACCAACAAAGTAATTTTTAATTCATGTCTGTGATTTAGATAAAGCACTAGGATAGATAGGTTGGATGTCTGGGTTTTGAAGTGAGATTTCTCAAGATCAGAAATTTTTATTCACTCTCCTCTAATAATGAGGCAATTCAGTCACCTACAGTGCTAGATAAAACAAAGACACTGCAATTAGCCAAAATATACGTATTTGCAAAACCAAATGAAATCTTTGCTTTATTCTTTTTAGGATATTCTTTCTTTGTTCAACTTAGTTTGAAAAGCTCCATTTTTTATCGCAGCCTGCAAAGAGTGACTATACCTTCTAAAAATTAAATGAGGTTCAGATTATATGATCTTTTATGTGAAGTTTAGAAGCTTAAGATACTGTGTGTGCCCTCAAGAAATCTCATCATCAGATGCCTTTGAAAACCGTTATTTGTGTTTCACTCTGTCTTGATATGTCTTTAGTTTTTTTAATCAATGAACACAACTGCTGCACACAGCCCCAAAGGCAGGAGTTGCCATAAATAGTCAACTTTCAGCGTAAGAAAAAAGCAAACTGAAAGGGTGTTCCAGAGTATCACTGACAGAAGTTTTCAATCACCCTATGGCTACCACTCATTGTGAAGGGAAAATGAATCTTTTCAATAGAATCAGTGCCCTTCATATTCTCTGGTAATTACATTTTGGTGTCAATTTTAAAAAGTAAATGGTTGAAGAATTTTTTTAAATATTTGATTGGTTAGGCAAGTATGACAACAAAACTTCTAATGAAGGAGAGGCCTTTAAAAATGATCTAAATTTGTATAGATTTTCTCTATCCACTGCTTAAATAATAAAACAAATAGCTGAATAAATTTTGAGGTTTTTTAACCTATCCAACAAAACCTAGGAAGGATAGAGGAAGAGCTTAGCATAGAAGACATAATCATAGGCTGGAGAGTAATTCTGTATGTGGCAATGAATGTTTAGCATTATAGCATCTAAGTTAAGAGTATAGCCTTTTTAATTAGGCAGCTCTGGTAATGTCTGAGTTCTACCAGTCACTAATTATGTAACTTGGTTAATGACTGAATTTTGCTAACTTCAGTTATCTCTTTTATAAAATGGGGATATTAACAGTATTCACCTCCTAGGGCTGTTTAAAGTATAAAAGGAAAATGACATAAAGGAGTTGGCACAGTTTATATGTAATACATTTTGCACTTCTCCTCCTCCTCTTCTTCTGACTCCTTCTCCTTGGTATTAGGAGTTTATGATGGTACTAGGAATCTGAAAATCTGGCAACGTTTTAAAAATCTCCCTGGACCTTGCTTTTTATCCTGATGCATCACCCTCTGAAGAAGACTTCCTATAATACCAGTCTAAATTAGTCCCCAAAAGTAATTCTATCTTATTACCATATTTTTTTTTCTAGCGTTTAAAATCACTATCTTGGGCTTCCCTGGTGGCGCAGTGGTTGGGAGTGCGCCTGCCGATGCAGGGGACACGGGTTCGTGCCCCAGTCCGGGAAGATCCCACGTGTCGCGGAGCGGCTAGGCCCGTGAGCCATGGCCGCTGAGCCTGTGCGTCCGGAGCCTGTGCTCCGCAACGGGAGAGGCCACAACAGAGAGGCCCGCGTACCACACACAAAAAAATAATTAAAATAATAATAATAATAAAAATAAAATCACTATCTTGATTATTTCTCTATTTACTATTTTATAGTTAATTTCCAATCCCAGTGTCTGTCTGTGAGAGGAAAAACGTTGTCTTGTCATGCTCTTCTCATCCTGACATGTACTAGGCACACTATAAACAGTCCTTAAATGAAGGAATGAATGCTCTTCCTCTTCTTGCTTCTTCACCAGAAGTGTGAACTATGTACTCCAAAAAAGACCACCAGAAAGACCTTTTGGTGAAGCATAACTTAGACTTATTGCAGTAAGGGAGAGCATTAGCTTGACAAAGGTCTTATTAATGTCTCAAAATGGAAAATTGGGGTATGGTATAGTCAGGATTTTAAGAGCTTGAGTTGAGTGATTTTGAGGTGAGTCTTACAGGGCTGGAAAGTAGCTGGATTTCTATTACGACATAATAGTTTTTGAACTGATGTGCACAGCACGATGAAGGACATAAAAAGAGTCGTGATAAGTAAGCTGTCTAGTTGTTTTGGTGTCTGCCTTTCTAGGAAATGGTATTTCTTGCAGTAAGCATGTGAGTTATTTTTGCTTATTCTCAGTATTGCTTAGCAAAGAACAGGAAATTATGCTTCATTCAAGAATCGTTTAACACAGACCAGAAAGTATTACTGGACCCATTATTATTTAACACAGGGACAGAGAATTATTTGGTTTCAGTTATTAAAGCTTTATTTTGCTTTTGACCCATGGATTCCTGTCTTATTTTTGCACTATCTTTACTTTTGTATATTAGCTTGACTCAATTTTGATTTGTTTTCATTTGTGTTTTTGCATTACGTTATTCTAGAGCTCCTCTTGCAGTTTTTTTCTATTTCCTTTACAGAATAAACTTACATGGTTCCCACATCTTCAATGCACATCCAGATTCAGGCCTAGGCTTCCTTGAAATTTTAAATTTGCCCTTATTATTTAGCTATACCACCCATGGTCATCTTCAAACATAATCTGTTTGCAGTTGACTTCTAAATATTAAAGTTTTATTATGAACTTTCTCCTAAGTTTCAATCCACTCTTACATATAAACTAGTCCACACTTACAAGATATTGTTCCGTCTTTACAGCTTTGTCTGTATATCTAAATATCAATCAGTAGGAAGCCTTTTGTAGTATTTTTTTAAAAAGTTCCATCAGAGATTCTATTATTTGGGTGGGTTTGATGCTTTGGAAATAAATTTAACTTTGTTCAATCACTGACTCCTCACCCTCATCCTATTATAATTTTTAGTTGGTATTAGTAAAAATAATTGTCACCTCTCCCATAATAACCTTTCTGTTTCATTCCATGGCCAAGAATATAGTTTAGTCTCATCAACTGATGTGTGATTTTTAAAAAGAAACTCCTACAGTCTCTTAAAAACTTTCTCTTCAACCCCATATTCACATAGTAGCCAGATTAAATTTCCTAAAAATCTGCTTGACCTATTATTTAAAAATCTTCAGTGACATGGAATTTCCCATCATTTAACATCTTTATAACACCACACTAGCTTAATATTTATTGTTGCTTATAATGAGACCTTAGTCAATCTTAGATTTTAGGTAAAAAAATTTCTATATCATTGAACTAGCCATGCTGGACCACTTGCTATGCTTTGAATATGCTGTGCATTTTTCTCCATTCCTGATCACATATTCTCCCTTAGAATACTCTTTGTCTTGGTCCTATTCACCTTTTATTTCTCATTTCAAATTCCTCTTCCATGAAACATTCCCAAAGTAGTCTAATCCACAGGGTTAGTTAAATCTTAGAAGTAAATGGACTCAATGACAATGTTCCTTCGTAATGTATAATATATATTGTCTTGATATTGACTGTCAATTCCCTGTTTTTATTTGTGTTTGTTTTGTCTCCTCATATTCAATACACAAAATCTCATGATCAGAGAGTTTTTCATACACCCTTTTAGACATTCTGAAGACTCTGCACCTTATAGTTTAAAATTAATATCTTCGTTGTTGAGTGTCATCATTTCAGAGATTTGACATTCAGAAGGGCATGGGCGTGGTACACAGAAAGCTCTCTGAGGAGCTAGGGCCATGAGGTAGAAATGCAGAGTGATTTGGTTCACTGGGAGTTAACAGGGAGGTAAATGAATAAGCAAGCTAAAGTATCAGAGAATTGTTCTGAAATGAAAAATACCTTCAGGCCCTTCAGGCAGCACTGAAAATATCCTTATTTAATAGGCTATAGTATTGCTCAGCCTTTTCTTACATAATGTATTGTCTTTGTTTCTATCCTATTATACATGTGAAATATATTGAAGTCAATTTGTTTCTAGTCTCTTCATGAAAAATAAATATATATATATACTTTATCATCTTCTAGGACTCTTCAAAGTTATAAAAGACAAAGAAACTACATTTTCAAATATTTTGCACATAAAGCTGTTTCCAAAGTAAAGCCCAGAATATTTTTCTTTAGCTACCCAGTTTCCTTTAGGAAAAATATATAAACATGTTTATTGCTTTATTGCTTCAATTGTTGCTCTTTGAATAAATGCGGCTTAAAAGTAGAAAATAGCACATAGTAAGTCTTCAAGAAGCCCTTATTCATGGAACGTAAAGGTATAGGGTAGTCAAATTCAGTTTTTCCTCTTCTGTATTTTTATATCTTAGTTACTGCTTAGTTAACTAAATAGAAACTTTTTTTCCCCAAGTATGTAATTGATTCCCTCTCTAGAAAATGAAACAGGGAATTTCTAGAAGATTCTAACTTCATTTCTATGTACTGACTAATATGACAATTCCCATGCATCCATTAATTATTATCAAAGAACTATTTCCCAAGGGTTCTGAGGAATCCCAGTCTCATGAGATCATAAGATGAAGTATAAAAAAAAAGGTCTGTGCTCAGATACATTGGGGAAAACTGTCTGTTCAACTTTCATCTGGAGATTCATAGTGCACATTTCAATTTTAAAGGTCTGAGGAATCCTGCAGGAAATAAACTTGTTTATTTTGTATGTAACCTGGAGTCTTCTTAGCATTTTACATAGTATTCTTCAAAGCAGTACCTTTCAAACCATCTCTGTTAAAGAGCATTTTTTTTTGTCTTTAAGCCATCATGGTGTAATACTTCTTTAAAATATTATAAGTATGTGTCATAAACATTAAATAAAAAAATATAAGCTCGGATTTTTATTTTTAGCTTCCACAGAGATAATATAACACTTTCACATTTCTAGAAAATGCAAAATACTTACATTCAATTTCTCTTTGTAGACTGAGCCTGGTTCACAAATCATAGTTTGATTAGCATAGTTATAGTATACATTGTTTGCCAGGATTCTAGAAGTTTCTTTAGGTTAGTTATAGAATAATTGATAATAACATAAAATTAATAACTTTAAATGTTTTCAGTAAACTCTGTTCACTTGGGATATATCATATTCATTATTTTCCATATTAAGAGGAAAACAACCCACGGTCTAGTTGGTTCCTTACCCTTTCTCTAGCCTATTTTTCTTTAGATTGGCTCTTCCTATACATAAATGTATTTGTGTAAAGTAACATTTTGTTGTTGTTCCTGTTACAACTTATAGATTGACTTTTCTGTGCATTGCAGTTTATTAATCTTCTTTTGGTCTAATTCATTATTGGAAGAGCAATTGGGTTTGGGCATAAAGATTAAGGATCTGACAGGAGAGGCTGGAGGATCAAGGATCAGCTAAGGTGAAGGACAGAACAGTGACTATAATAATGTCTTGAGCATCTTCTTCAAGTACTTCTGATGTTCACTTAACGATTCATCGCATATTGGCTCTGTTAAAACACAGTGATACTGAACTCAATGTCAGAATCCTCGCTGTCTTGACAGTTTGATTTGGACGGAAGAATTATCTACTTCTAGCAGCCAGTCCTAAGCCTTGGCCAGTTCCTTTGTTGTGAACCAGAGGAGTTAGAAGGTCTGCCTCAGTGCTTCTTAAATTCTCGATTGCAGCATGTGACTTGGCTGACTTTGGGGGGAAGATTTGAAATTATCTGTCTGTCTATCATCTATGTATGTAGTATACATTATCCCTCAGGTCTCACACTAAATCATAGTAGCTCAGGAATCTGAGGTAGAGCCAAGTTTACATCACTACAAACCCCCAATGCCATTCTGATGTGCAGCCAGCTTGGGAAACTAATTCACATGGCATAAACCTTTGGGTAAGTAGGATTATGTGACACAGGGTACCTTCTTTTTCAATCTAGCTCTCATACTCTCTAAGAGAGTTCTGGGGGTAGGAAATTTTGAGGAGGCCCATATCTATCAAAAGTAGTGACATTTCAGCCATTACAAGATTAAATGCCTCTGTCAGTATGTAGATGATTTTCAAGGTTTGGGCAACCACATGTATGCGTGTGGCCCATGGAGTTCTCCCAAAGATCACAGGGGTTTTAGAAAGAGCTGCGATTATTTAAAAATAAAAATCATTGCAAGGATGTGTGCCAATTATTGAATCATCTGCTTATAACTTCAGCTCTTCTAGTTCCACATTTGTCTATCTCTAATCTACTATCTCTAAACTACTTTTAATTAATTAATTAATTTTGCTTTTAATCTTTACCTTCTTAGCCATGTCTGCCTCTGATTTATTGAGCTATTGATGCCTTTCTTAATCAAAACTGACTTCTGGAACCTGTCACTGTGCTGACCCTGGTCTAGTCTCCACCACACACTGCCTCGCCTGCTGACTCTCAGAGTTGCTATCAGTCTACTGTAGTTTTCTTAAAGGTGTATCTATTGATATAGCAATAATGGATTCTGGGGAAAAAATTAACACTTTGTTACTACCTGGACTCACCAAGAAGACCTTAAGATTCCTCTCAGCTTGACTAAACTTTTAGAGAACCTTCTTCCTGAATCTAAACCTCTGACCTCCCTTTTCTTAGAGAATTTATTTTAGAAAACTTGTAACTGCAAAGTTCTTCTCTGCCCTTTTGATATTTAAAACTTTTTAAAAGCCTTTGGGCAGTTTTACAACCCAGGACTGTCTTTCTCAAGGACCTGAGCCTTCCCTTTGAAATGTAATCAAGGAAGATGGCACCCTATCTCCGAGTCTGCCGGAGGAGAAAGGCCTAACTTCAGTGGCTGCCTTGGTCCAAACTGTAAAAGAACCTCCAGTCATGAAGATAAAAGAAAGTTTACTTTTCCTTTGTATAAAGCCAATTAGCAAACTCAAATGGCTTATGATCTCCAGGCCCCTCCAATACAATAGCCTTGAATAAAGTCTTCCTTGCCTGTTTTAGCTTTGTCCTGCACACTTTTTGCTTATTTATTTTTCGTATGCTAATCTAAACCTCGAGACTAATAAGATATTCTACTACTAATTTAAAAATTATTAAATGACTATGAAAACCTTTTCTTTACAATCATTGTTTACTTTACACTGCCATTACATTATTTTGTATCTGATAACATCAGGCCACTTTGTATCACTTAGATATAAACATATTCCTCATAATTTATATCAAACTATAGAATATTATTTTAATTGTAAACTATTCTTATTTATACACATGATGAAATAGAATAAAATTTGTATGCCAATTAAATAATAATCCAGATATTTTTCTAAGCACCTATTCTGCCTTTGAAATGTTCAAATGTCTAGCTTAATAGTGCATGTCTTGAGTTTTCCCATTTCATATTTGCTGTATTATGTTGCATTAGTTTTTACCACATGATTCATCTGAAATGATGGTCATCATCATTCCCTTATATGATGTAATTTTATAAACGTATCTGGTTATTTCAATTTTTAATAATTCTGGCTCTATTTTTGAAGACATCTCTCTGAGTACCCTTTTATTATTTTAACTTGCTTTTATAATATTTTCTAAAATGAGACTTGAAGAAAACAGTCAAATATTTTAGACAGTTCTTGTTGATATTTCTTTTCTTTGTAAAAGTTTATAATTTTTATTGGGTTTATTTTTCAAAGAGTGTTCACTGTAAAATAAAATAGAATTATAGCTTCTGGACTTTTCAATAACCACTTGGTGAATGATAAAAGCCTTTTGTAATATTCAGATTATAATTGCTTATCAGTCGTCTTGACATATTCTTACTTTTTTGCCACCAGAATGCATTTAAGGACTATTTCTTACTTTTAATTCCAAATAGTAATATTTAAATGTTATATTTAAAGCATTAAGGATATATTATTTAATGTAATTTCCTGGGCTTTTTTTGTTTTTTCTTCATATCCAACGACTAGCTGTAGTTTGATCCATGGCTATTAACTCTTGCGGATGTGCCTTCACCAAGCTCATGACAAATTAAAGCCTTGGTTTAGAAAGTAGACAGGTAAGGTTGGAGATGAGGATTTTTAACTGTATTTTGTCATGTAAGACAATTCAGTTGAGTTTGATTTTTTAGGTTAAAGAAATAGAAGCCCTGAGAGGTTAAGTAAGTTGCCCAAAGTTACATTGTCAGTAGGTGCGTTAACAAGGATCTGACTCAGGGCCTCAGGAAGTGAGTGTGTATTTTCCATCTGTGTTCCCTCAAGCATTATGTGGCACATCTTTATGATTCAAGGTCCCATTTTCTCTATCCTTTTGATCATTTTCCACTGCTAAAATTCATTGATCTTAGGAAAATCACCCTGTGTGATAGATAATGCTTAACTAAATGTGAAATACAACAGTTCAGTGGTCTGTAATCAAAATCAGATATTCAGTTTTAAATTTTAGTATTTTGATGTGTTCAGACGTAACTGTACGCCTGGATTTTGAAGTAATGGATTTCATGTATTTTGAAAACTGTTTTTCTCTAGTCCCAGTTTCCCCTTAATTTTACATTGCTTGATGTGCTTTCTGAAGCCCTCTCGCCCCATCTCAACACAGAGCGGAGGGTAAGCATCCACTGGAGTTACTCGTATTCCCTTTCTTTAAATTAGCTGATTATTGGCTGAGATAGATGTCATTCTCTATGAAGTGTGGAACTTCCTTCTCTAAAATGACCAGTCTCTACAGACCAATTAAGCAAAAGAATGCTGAGCCTGCTTCCGACAGGTAAAGCTCTCAAAACACACAGCAACTGCCAGCCTATGTACCTCTAAGCAATTTCTGTGAGAGGATTTTCCGAAAGGTTGAGCTAATGGGTTTGAGTACAGCTGTGCACAGGGTTTTGCAGAGCCAGCAAAACTAAGAAAATGTCAGTTTTTGCCAGTTTCCTAGAAGAGCAGTTCTCTGCTTGCATAAACAAGGTTTGTAGAAGTGCAAAGGATTCCTTCACTCCTAAAGACCGCTTTTCACTTGGGGTAAGCAGCAGGTTTGAACTCAGACCACCCTGTGGCCTTCAGTTGCTTAAACATAAAAGGGCAAGTCAAGTTTTATTGAGTAGATTTGGCTAAGCTTATACTTTCATCCTTTCCCCTAAGCTTTTATCTTCTTTGCAAGGGGAATTTCTCAGCAGCCTTTTCTGCATAATGATATCTGAAAATGCTGTCAGCCCTAATCGATCTCGGACTTTTTTGAAGGAGTATCATATATTACTTAGGAATCAAACTGCATATATTTTCTTTATTTAACATTAAATTTATTTCAGTATAGTAAATGGAATGAACCTAGGCTTCAGAATCCAATAGGCTTGGATCAGAGTTCAATTACCTAATAGTTGAGTGTTCCTGGATAAGTTAGTTAACCCTTTCCTACTAGCCTTATTATTCTCAATCCCCAGCTCACAGATGTGGTAGCCACATCTGCTTGCATGCCTGCAATGTATTTAAAGAGTGCCTGACACAATATGTACTCTCAATGAGTATGTCTCCCTTATCCATACTCTGTATACTTCTAAGAACAAAATCAGTCTGATTAAAAAAAAAAAATTATGTTTTTAGTAGAAGACCCTGCTGAGTTTTCCAACCATGCTCCTATGTTTAACTAACATTATGATTTTCCCACTCAGGAAAGAACAGTGTTTTGGACCAACCTGACGAACGAACAGTTTTTCTATGGTCCATGAGCTCAGAGTTATTTTTACATTTTTAAAGGTAAGATAAAAAAACAGAAAACAAAAATAATAGTTTGTAACACAGGAAGATGATATGAAATTGAAATTTTGGTGTCCATAAATAAAATTTAATTGGAACTCAAATATGCTCTTATGTTTAGATATTGTGTATGGCTGCCTTAGTGCCACAAAGGCCTGGTGAGTAATTGCAACAGAAACCAGATAGCTTGCAAAGCCTAAAATATATACTACCTGGTCCTCTATAGATAAAGTTTACAGACCTATGATCTGGAATATTGGGTATGATCATGTCAGTATACTAAGAATGACTTCATTAAGTAGGTCACTGCTCAAAAAATATCAACCCAGATAGTAAAATTTAATATGGAACCAAACAAAATATTCATATTGACTTTATCGTTGCTTAGTGTTTCTTTGTTTTCTGGGATGTGAATCACAGAGATGGGGGAATGAAGTCCAGCTACATACTTTATTCCAAAGAACTCAATCTGGAGTCAGGAATCTCTAAAGCCCAAAATTTTTTAGTAAACTTTTCTTGCAATTTGTGTAACTCATTGTCCTGCCTAGGAGTCAAGTTTCCTATTTGTAATCAAATAACCACTAGGCCCAGTCATATCTAAATTTCTAAATTTTAAATTAAGTTCTAACTACCCTTTGTCCCTCATCGCTCTTAAACTTAGTATTTTATTTAATAAAATAAAAATTATGTTAATATTTATATAAATTTTTTGGAAGAGCCTACTCTTGAACTCTTTAAGTTGGCCTTAATGACTTTTAAATTCAGTTGGCCAGAGTTTGCTTTAGGAAATAATAGAAAACACAGTGCATTAATTTTTTGACACTGTGACTTCCTGGACTATAAAATAATTTAAAAGCACATTCTTTTGTTCTTTGCACTTCAGTTTTCTTTAATATTCTAAATATTTCTAAAGATACTGTACTTTGAGAACTCTATAAATTTAGTGCTTTTATTTAAATAATAAAATTAGAGAAATGTTGGGGAAAAAAGTAGAGGAAAGGTACACATCATCTTGTATTTTCTTGTGTCCTTGTAACCATTTCATGTTCTTTTCAATTTTTTGATCCCAAAATAAATGTGTGCATGCACCTACACATTCAAATGAAAAGATGGATGAAGGACAAAAGGATTTAGCTCCAAAGAAACAGGACAGTAAAATAAGCTGTTAAAAATTAGGGCAGCATGATAGGCAGGAAATAATTAGGGCACTGCAATTCAGAGATAGGGAGAAGTAGAGGGCAAGGAATAACATAATATGACACGTGAAGAATGAGCTGGGTCTTTACATTATAAAGGAGGAAGATGGAGCACTTGGATAGGGAAGGAAGATCAAATGAACACCTGCTGACTCCAAATAAGGTGTTAATACTCCAAAGGTGAGATATGAAACTAAACAGGAAAAGCAGTAAAGGGCTCCAGATTGTTTAGGAGAAATTAGAGATTCCATGAAGATGAAAGAGATTTATCTGTTACTGTAGTTTTTAATTGCTTTTGTAAGTTTTTAATAGATTTTTAAAATCCTAATATATTCTCCATGGTGGATTTGATTTTAAAATACCACAACTGAAATAATTCTAGTTCTATTTTACTTAAGTATTATTCAAAAATTCAGATGGTGTCTTATATGACTGAATACTTTAAAACTTTATATAACCCATTGATATTCTGCATCATAACTAAAAATTCAAATATTTATAATGTAATAATGAATTTTTTCATATACGAAAGTAAAATATAAAGTCCATTTTTGTATTCTTCCAATTTCACTGGTGGTTTGTTCCCTAAAACTCATATTTCAAAAATGTCTTGACATAATTACACAAACAAGCAACAATCACTTTTCTTCCCAAAATAACAAGAACAAGAATAGGAATAAGAATTAGAACAACAACAACAATAAAAAGAAGGGCCAGATGCACTAGATAATGTAGGATGTTTTTTAACCGAAATTTCCATCTAAATGATATGAGCACTACACGAGGAACAGTAGTCTGAAGGAATATATATACTCTCAGTGTGAGACAAACATCACTTACCAAAATCTCACTGACTTCATAGCTCTTGAGAAGAAAACCAATAGAAACCAGTAAATGTCATTCCATGCCTTAACCTGTATCAGTAGTCTGTGCCCTGAATGCTGTTACTTACTTAAAAATAATTTCTGCCTGAATCTTTGTGAGCTTCCAGATGATAACAGTAAGGTAGTGATTTTGTCACTAATTCAGCAAGGATGAAATTTATTTGCTAATATCTATAGGCATTTTGACAGAGTTTAAATGTGAAAAACTGACTCCAAATATTTAGACTCAATTACCCATGTGTGGAGAGGCACTTTTTAAAAAGAACTAATGACAATCACAAGGATGTTACGCAGCTAAGATCAAAGAATAATTTACTGTGATGTGAAAAAAAAATAACAAGATTTTGCAATGTCTCTTGTGGAAATGGAAATTCACTTCTTTTTTGTTGTTCAAGGATAAGCCCAGAGGGAAATTCATCAGTTTTATATCCTCAGGTGAATCTATGAAATATATTCTGTAAGTAGTAAAAGTAGGTTTGTCTTTAAAGTTTCTTAACTACCATTTGTATTTATTGTTTAATGAAAGCCCTCCTCCCAACCCTTGCCATGTTTCATCCTTTTTAATTCTGTTACGACTTCTCTTTTTGTACTAATTTCTTTGACACAATTTATTCTTAAAATCCAATCTTAATTGCTTGCCAGAGGACCAAAAGTCTCAAGACAGTACCAACATTCCATAACAGTTTATAACCATTGGAGAGCTATGGTGTTTGCTCTGTACTTAAAATTCCCCATAGACTTAGATGTTCAACTTATTGGAAGCTAATGTAGGCAATTTTGTCATGAATCAATAAACTCATACACATATTTACAAAGAAAACAAGGAGATTATATTGTAAGAAAATTAATTCTATTCTTCTCTAGAACTTGAAATAACTGTGCTTTAAACCAAATATTTTGTTTATTATTTACGATCATTCATATTTAGATTACAGGTACCAAGTGACAATGTATAATTTCCTTCAAAAAATAACATAACCTGTCAAAATGATAAATAAGCACTTACATTTTTTCTTAGCTAAATCTTATGCAATCCTTCCCAAGGGTATTTATGTCTTTGCATCCCAGGAGCCCAGCTGTATTCTAAACCAAGTAACAAAGACACCTACACAAACCCCCTGTGTGCTACTAAATCTCCAGTCTCAACTCTACCCTCTTTTCCTTGCCAAGAAGCTATAGTCCATCTCTTGCTTTGATCAAGATTTTATATTTCTGGTCATTATCATGACCACACATTCCTTTTTGTTCCTAAAATAGGTATCAAAGAACAGATTAAGCAAAATTATGATATACTGATTTCCAATTCAGAATCACCACTTTAGGCAACAAAGACCTTCCATGCTGCTCTCAGGAATAAGGACACAGTGACATGGACCTTCAAGAAACACTATCATTGCCTTTGGTGTCTGATCCTTTAATGATTCCTGGGTTGGGATTTCAGGTCTGATGTCATTCCTTCATTCAACTGCTTGTTTAATTAAGAAAACTATTTTTAGTGTCCACTATGTGCTAAACACAGCTATGGTACTGGGAATAATAATAATAATGGCCAACTTTATTGGATGCTTACTATAGTACTGAGTTAAAAGCTTGACACTTATTTGTCATGATATGTCTTGCTAAGTTGTCTGAGGTATGTGCTAATGTTATGCCCACTCTAGAGGAGAGCACAGTGAGGGTTACATAAATTAAACAGCTTACTTCAGCAGGGTTACACAGCTAATCAGGAGCAGAGTACAATTTGAATCCAGGCACTAGAACTCCAGAGACTACACTGTTTACAACTTAAAAAAAAAAAAAAAGGATTTCTGATGTAAGAATTCTCATAATCTAGTGGTAGAGGTCAAGAATTAATCAGATAATGGCACCATAGTTAGACTAGCATAGAGCTATGCATATGTTGTTTTGGTAAGATATAGAAGGTGCAATAGTACATTTAGAGGGAAAATATTTTCTGGATCAGCCACCTAAATTCATTACCATATTGCTTCCAGTGCCTTTAAATAAGTTATTATGCAAGATAATACATGGAAGAGGTTCAGTGTATCCTTTAATTTATATATGTGAAATGATGTTTATTTGTTTTTTGTCTTTCCCATATCTATCTATATTCATGACTGGCATTTTCCACTAATTAATTAATTAATTAATTAATCCATTCATTTATTTTATTATTGTCAGCAAACATTCATTTTTTGTTTGCTTGTTTAAAGAACTTTTGTAGATGCAGGAGATTTAATTTTGAACAATTCAGACAAGATCCCTATTCACACAGTGTTTTTTTTCTGGAATATTTTTGCAGGGATGAATCTTCTCTGATTCTTAGGACATTTTGACTGTAACATGAAACTTCTGGCATTAGAGCATTTTAGACTCTCTGAAGGGTACATCTAATGCAATGTTGCTATATTCTTCTTTAAGGAAAATTTTTTAAATACTGAAAATTTTAAGATTGGTAATTTATTATTCTACTCAAAGATACTTCCTTCCAGATATATTTTTAATGATTATGTATTTTAAAATCTATACTGCTCATGCCATATATATAAAATATCGATTGCACTCCAGATACAGGAAGTTATTCAGTCGAAATAAGATTGATAAGTAACCGATGCTTGAATTTAATATATTTCAGACACTGTAAAGTGATATGCATAGCAACAGAAATAGGCATGGTTTTATCCTCAATGAGCATATAACACAAAATCATATTATCAGCACTGACAGATAAAAAAGAAAGGGCTGGGCTTGCCTAGTGGCGCAGTGGTTGAGAATCTGCCTGCCAATGCAGGGGACACAGGTTCGAGCCCTGGTCTGGGAAGATCCCACATGCCGCGGAGAGGCTAGGCCCGTGAGCCACAGCTACTGAGCCTGCGCGTCTGGAGCCTTTGCTCCACAACAAGAGAGGCCGTGACAGTGAGAGGCCCGCGCACCGCGATGAAGAGTGGTCCCCGCTCGCTGCAACTAGAGAAAGCCCTCGCACAGAAACGAAGACCCAACACAGCCATAATAAATAATTAATTAATTAAAAAAAAAAGAAAGGGCTAATACCAAGAGACGTGAAACGCAAACATGAATGGAATACTGCATAGTAGGTACACACATAATATCTGCATATGTGATTGACTGAACATGAAAGTTATACATTGAAAAGGTGAGGGACCAAGAAAAACGTGCTGCTGAAATGATATTCAGCCCCAGACACTATCTCGTGTGTCATCTTTTGATAGTAAAATTTTGAACATAACCAGGTTAATTAACTTAATGAATAAGGGGCCCAATAGTGACTAACACATTTAATACTCACATGCCTTTTAGATTCAATCACTCTTAAAAACATATTTGAGCGCCTGCTACAACATATAGCATATTAATATCTGTTCTACATTATGAAGCATAGAACCTGCTGAATTTTCATCTTTCTAATAATTAGCTACAATACTTCATGATAACTCTTACCTTTATATTATCTCTCCTGCATATCTGTTGATAACTGACACATTTATATTTACTCAAAGTGACAATAAAGCATGTTTAATGGATAAAATGAATGCCGAGAGAAGGAGGGTTTAGATTTCAGGTTTCTCTTCTGAGTTAATATACCAAGGATCTTAGTCTGCTTGAGACTCCAAACTTTAGAGCAAGTTTTCTCAACTCTGATAGTACATAGAGAAACTTTAAAAAGATATCTATATACAAGCCCTACCCCTGGAGACTCTGATTTAATTGGTCTGGAAGTAGGGTTCATTATTTTCTTAATGTAAATTTTAACATCTGTGTTATTTCAAAGCTTCCCAAATGTTCTGAATGGCAACCATGTTTAGGAATCACCCATCCAAGTAAAATGTATTGGTTAAGATACTGATGGGAAATAGATGCCACACTTAAAGAACTAATAGCAAAGATCTTTTACAAGGAAGTGGGCAGAATTCAAACAACCAGAAGGGATGGGATCAGCAACATCAGGAAGTTGTTAGTTCTCCAAGTTTGTAGGGGCAAGAGGAGGGAGTGATTTGATTTTAATAGAACCCAGCAAGCACTATGGCCAGCAGAGAAGGGGCTTCAGGAGTAGAACCTTGGCCATGATGAAATAAAACAGCCACACCAAAAAGTAAGATCATGTGGAGAGGGAAGACTTGGGTGTATATATGACAAGGGAGTAGGATAAAAAGCCATTCCTTCCCTACTGCTGTTTTGCAATCTCTGGCCAGCACCTCCCTTCAGTAGACTCTGAGCGTTCAAGGACAAGAGAGCTTAAGATTCAGGCCATAGTAGTCAGGTTGATACAGAGAAGCTCTGAGTACACTAGATGGAAAATAACCAGCACAGTGAAGGACTTTCCAATGCAGTATATACATAATTTTTTTAGTTCAATCTTTCTTCTTTTAGTCATGATTCCACATCTTTATTATATCACTTTATTCTTAAGTCCTGGATTTAAATTTGCACAAAATATGCTCTTTGGTTTTATGCAATGTTTTTAAAGTATATAAAATTGGAATTTGAAACATTTATTTTAAATAATACTGCACTGATTAGTTTAACTCAAAACTGAAAAAATTACTATTATAAATTCTGTGATAATCTGATTAGTAATAGCAATGAAGTTGTAGACACCCCATACCTTAGTCCTGAAAGATATGGTAAAATTAAAAAATACTTTAAAATATTTTTATATTAAAAGCTTACCGAACACACTATTGTAAAACAGTTATACTCAAATAAAGATGTTAAAAAAAAAAAAAAAGCTTACCGTAGTCACTTAAAAATAACTTGGTAATAAGTATATTACCAAATGGTTATAAAACCATTTATTTCACATTATTTAATTGACCCCCCAAACAGTTTTGTCAGTTAGGTTTTAAAATTATTTAAATTCCAATTAAAAATGAGAAATCTAAACCTAAGAATTATTACAGACACTTGAGTTGTTTTTAGACTGTTTTGTTGCCTTTAGCTTATAATATAATATTTGTGAATGATTTTGCATCCCTTTCAGATGGGTTGGACTACATTTTTCTGCAGAGCATCATATAATTGATGAGGAATTTAACCCCTCAAAAATTCCTAACAAATGATAGTTTCAATAAAATAATTTGTACTGATTGCCTGTGGGCAAGACGCATTGTTAAGTATGTAAAGTGATGATATACAAAAACAAAGAACTGATGTTCCCCAGGTCAACTCTTTGAGGTAGATTAGGTTAAAATATATACCAGATAAGAGGCTAATAAATAGTTATTTCTGTGGCTCTAGCTCTGCTCTCAAAATTCAAACCTTCCAGATCTATAAAAATCCCTTTGTATTGCTAAAAACTTAGGAGACCTGGGGATTTCTTGCAAATGGCCATTTTCTCCATATTCCCTCTGGTTTCCTGGCTTTGAGATTCTGGTTAGGCGCCATGATAGTTTTTCATCTATTTTATCGTATCATCTAGTGTGATCCCCTGCTAAAAAAAACCAAAACCAAAACCAAAAAACCAAAAAACATCAAAACACCAACTTTGTGGGACAATCATCCTTTTCTTTTTCCCTAAGTCCCTTTTAATTACTTTCCATCTTGGTGATTATTTCAGTCACAGTGACCTCTTTGAAATATGCCTGGTATACTCAAGCCTCAGGCCTTTGCACTGTGTTTTTTCTTGATTAAAAAGAACCTTCATTCATAGAAACAAATGGCTCACTCTGTCATCTTCACAGATTATATCACATCCTCAGCAAGGTCTACTCTGAGTAATTACAAACCTGTCTTCTTGACCAGCAGGCTCCACCCATTCACCTTATCTATTTGTTTGTCTCATAGAAAGTACTGCCTTCTAACAATGATATATTTTATTTCTTTTAGTATTTTTATTTTGTATCTCTCTCTATTACAATAGTCCCATAAGGGCAGGAATCATTGTCTCCCAGTGTTTGTTCACTGTTGTAGACCCAGAACCTAGCCCACTGTAAGCACTATAAATGTTTGTTGAATGAAAAAGACATATCTACCATAACAGCACAATATTCTCACACTCAGTATAATTTACTTGATTTAGAAATAAATGAAAGCAATTTCTGTAACTGATTTATAAATGAATGTTAAAATAATAGCTATCACAACTTGTGGGATACAGCTGAAGCATTATGTATGGGAAGTTTTTAACTCTAAATGATCAATTTTCAGAGAAGGCAGCATCAAAATAATTAGCTAAACATATGAGCTACAAAGTTCAAATACTTAAGGCAAACTATGCTGACAGAAAGCCAAAAGAAAAAATAATAAAAATTAAGTGAAAATTCATTTATTTCATAAAAGAAATATAGGCAATTTTGTCTAAGTGATTAAAGGAAAAAAGAGAGAAGACAAACATACAATTGGTTTTTTTTGTTGTTGTTGTTTTTTTTCCGGTACGCGGGCCTCTCACTGCCGTGGCCTCTCCCGTTGCGGAGCACAGGCTCCGGACGCGCAGGCTCAGCGGCCATGGCTCACGGGCCCAGCCGCTCCGCGGCATGTGGGATCTTCCCAGACCAGGAAGCGAACCTGTGTCCCCTGCATCGGCAGGTGGATTCTCAACCACTGTGCCACCAGGGAAGCCCATACAATTTTTTTAAAAAGGGATATGACAATCAATGCTACCAAAATTAAATAGAAAAGTGCATATTGTGAATAATTATAGGCAATATATTAAAAAATGTAAATAAAATAGATGGAAAATTACTATAAATTTACAATTTAACAAACTGACATACCGAGAATTGTAGAATCTGAACAAGCTTAGTAATTAAACAAATAGAATTAGTAGTTAAAAACTTTTTACCAAGAAAATATCAGGCTCCTAGAAGGATTTACAGGCATATTTCATCAAACATTTAAGGAACTGTTAATTCCACTTGTACACAAACTCTTACAAAGGAAAATACCACACCTTCCTAAGATAGCCTCAATGAGACTAGTACACATGGTATCAAAACCATTAAAGGACATTATGGGAAAGAAATATTTAAAATTAAATTTACTGATAATCACAGATGCCAAAATCCTTAACAAGTTATTTAACCAAATCTAACAATTTATACACAAAAGAGAATACATCTCAGCCATATAGATTTTCTCCAAGTATGTAGTAGAATTTCAGCACTAGAAAATCTGTTATTGAAATCACTATATTATCTTTAATTTTATTATATATGGGATTTAAATGTTTTGATAGAATTCAACAACCTATCTTAATAGCAACTATGAATAAAGACTAATCAAATAAAGTACATCTACAAAATCTTTACATAATTACATAATAATGGGAATGTCAAAAGCACTTTCTTAAGAGTTTGAAAAAGATAATGACATTAATTTACTACTTCTTTTTATGTTTATTCTAGGGTTATGGTTAGTACATTGTAATAATAGAATGAAAAATGTTAATAATTGAAAAAATATGTAAATAAACTTTCATTATTTGCATTTGATAAAATTGTCTACATAGAGTGTCCATAGACAGATGAATGGATAAAGAAGATGTGGCACATATATACAATGGAATATTACTCAGCCATAAAAAGAAACAAAACTGAGTTATTTGTAGTGAGGTGAATGGACCTAGAGTCTGTCATACAGAGTGAAGTAAGGCAGAAAGAGAAAAACAAATACCGTATGCTAACACATATATATGGAATCTAAAAAAGAAAAAAGGTTCTGAAGAACCTAGGAGCAGGACAGGAATAAAGATGCAGACGTAGAGAATGGACTTGAGGACACGGGGAGGGGGAAGGGTAAGCTGGGACAAAGTGAGAGAGTGGCATGGACATATATACACTACCAAATGTAAAATAGATAGCTAGTGGGAACCAGCCACATATCACAGGGAGATCAGCTCAGTGCTTTGTGTCCCCCTAGAAGGGTGGGATAGGGAGGGTGGGAGGCAGACGCAAGAGGGAGGGGATATGGTGGTATATGTATATGTATAGCTGATTCACTTTGTTATAAAGCAGAAACTAACACACCAGTGTAAAGCAATTATACTCCAATAAAGATGTTAAAATAAAAAAGAAAATTAAATTTTTAAAAACTTAAAAAAACTGGAACTAATTTAAAAATTAAAAATAAAAATAAATTTTACAAAACTGGATCTAATAAATTTGTTTAGCAATAATGCTGAATACAAAATTTATACTTGAGTTGATTTGCAATTCTACAAGCCAGCAATAAGTAGTAAGTAAAGTTTAAAAAATACCATTTGAAAAACATATTTAGATAGATACATACCTACATACATTGTGTATGTGGGGGGGTATATTTTAGGATATATATCTAAATCTAAGAAAAAATGTCACTAAATATGTATAAAAATTTGTAACTCAATATGTGCAAGACTATTATGGAGAATACGGTGATTGAATTATAAGCAAATGCAGAAATATACCATGTCTGGGTTAGAAGTATCAGTATTACTAAATGTCTGTTTTGTGAAAACAATCTTTAGATTCATTGTAATTTTGGAACATTCATCTTGTTTCGTTTGTCTATTTGTCTATCATGAGAAAAGACCATTCTTATATATAAAATTTAGATTCAGTTTTTCTGTTTCTTTAATAATTCCTTTCTAGAGTAAGGAAGAATTGCTTCAATAAGACACACAGAACAATGATGAAAGGAATAATTGATTTATTAAAATAAGATCTTAAGTTGATCAAAAGTCAAGCCCCATACTGGGAGAAGGGGAAATATATTTGTACCTGCAACTTTAAATGATTAGTATACCAAATATATGTGGAAATTATTTTAAAAAATAAAATATACAATAAGAAAAAATGACAATAATTAATATAACATTTCTCAGGAGAGAAAAAAGTGGTCCATTAATATTAAATTATTAAATATTAATATTTAAAAATTCACTCAAGCTTATTAATAATCAGAAAATGCAAACTAAATTTACAATGAGAAATCCATTTCACACCTGTAGTCAAGTAAACAGTATAATTTCCAACAATTTCTGAACCTGTATAGGTTGTAGAGTAATCCACATTTTGGCACTAACTAGTAACTTTGAATCTTATAATCTAATAATTACGTTCTTTGGTTGTTTCTTCACTGTATAACAGGGGATAGCAAACTTGTTCAGGAAAAGATGAAAAAAATCCAAATGTTTATGGATAGTAAAATGGATCAACATACTGTATGCACATGTATAATAAAATATAATGGGTAAAATAAATAAATGGTATCTATATGCATTAATATGAATGAATCTCTTTTTTGAATGACTTTCTTAAATGTGAGAAAGAGTCATAGAATACATATATGTATAATATTATGTAATACATAATATATATATAGTAGCTTCCATTTACAAAAAGAGTAAAAATAAACAGTTTATATAGAATGGATTCATAAGTGATAACATCCAAAAACTGAAAGGGAAAAATTAATAGCATTCAGCACATTTGTTTTCTTTGGGAGGAGAAAGGCACATGTAATCAAGGAGGGTCACGCAGAAGGAAAGAAATACTGGCATTGTTCAGTACAGAGGTGTTTATTTACTATTATTCTTTAAACATATTCTCTTTTAATATATATTTCACCATAATTTTAAAAGAGATATGCTTTCCAAAGAGTGGAAGCAAAACTCCTTCAAAATTCATGAACTTTCCCTTCATTGAAGTTTCTGGGAATCCAGCGGTCTGGGGCTTTCTGTGACATCCTTCCAAAATGAAAGTAATGAAAGTTTTCTAAACTTTGAATCCAGTGTACTGGGCAAAAGGTAAAAACATGTTGTGTCTTTGGGATTTTAAAAGAAATAGTTTGGCACATTTAGAAATCACTTCCCCAACCTATTTATTACAGAAAACTGTAAGGCTGCCTGGTTTAAGTGATCTCAGAGTTGAGAAAGACTCTCCACTGTCCTGTCTGCATAACAAACAGCTCTATTGCTTGACATTTGAATCAACAAGTGGAAAATTCAGATTCTCTCTGGAGGCAGTAGCAAGGTTTAATTGGAGAATTACACTGAAGACCACTGTAATTTTGGAGCACAAACATGCCCTTTTTCTCAAATAACTATTTTCTCTTTGAGGATCACAGTCTCCCTCTTTGATTGGTCTCCATAGGGCCTTAAAGTCTAAGCTGCTCTTCAAAAACTGCATTTCTTTGGACGTTTCAAACAATAAAGGTATTTGTGGCTAGCAATATATCATTACCAAGTAGAATTGGCATACTAGTTACATAGAGGGAAAGGCTCCCAGAACTCCTGAATACACGAATACTTGCCTGAGCTGACAACTGATCGTTCCAGTATCTTACTTCTGCTGTATTGCCACCTTCCTTTCAGCTGACATGCACAGCTTTAAAATTTCAAACTTAGTTGGCTCTGCAAGATATACTGTCACCCACCAAAACTGCTGCAGTAGACAGCTCCCTCAGATGTAGTCTGAAGGAGAGAGAGAAAAGGATATCTTTCCAATTGCTAAAACTTTAAGTATTGTATGCCTGTTCTCTTTGCCTGGAAGGAAAGACAAGAGGTGTGGATATATGTCAGTATGTGAAGAGTGACTAATCATTTGGCTGGATGATCAGGGATTTCCATATTTAAAAAATGGAAGCTAGGCGACAAGGAGTTCTATAGATCATACTTTGTAATAGAGTATTCTAAAAAGGACTACGATTGTGAGAATATTTTTTAGTATTTTTGTTTCCAGTTGCACACTCATTTAAAGATTGCAGGTAGGGTGGATAGCTAGTGGGAAGCAGCCGCATGGCACAGGGAGATCAGCTAGGTGATTTGTGACCACCTAGAGGGGTGGGATAGGGAGGGTGGGAGGGAGGGAGACGCAAGAGGGAAGAGATATGGGAACATATGTATATGTATAACTGATTCACTTTGTTGTAAAGCAGAAACTAACACACCATTGTAAAGCAATTATACTCCAATAAAGATGTTAAAATAAATAAATTAATTTTTAAAAAGGATTGCAGGGAAGAAGTTGGAAAATAAAATAGAAGTCATTCAGCCTCTTTCTACAGCAATCTTCTTGGAAAAAACAAAAGCAGCCATGAAATCACAGAGGGGTTTATTCTGGGGCATCTCATCAAGGCTGAATTGTCTAAGTGATGCATAAACCTTTAGAATTCACTTAAATGCTTTCAGAAAAGCAAGCAATGGAAAGAAGGCTGGAAGGAATGAAGGGAGGGAGGAAGGGAGGAAGAGAGAGAGAGAAAGAAGAAAGAAAAGAAGAAAGTAAGAAAAGAAGGAAGGAAGGAAGGGAGGGAGGGAGGGAGGGAGGGAAAGAGGGAGGGAAGGGGGAAGGGAAGAAACATTATAAACAAACACGTGCAAAAATAAAAGAACAACAAAACCCCAAAGCAAACTGCTGTTAGATACAAGATTGAAAGTAGATCTCTGGCAACAAACTAGGTTTCAGGACATGCCACTTTCACTCAAGTTACAAGAGCCTGGAGAAATTTTTAAAACTCAAAGCATAAAAAAAATCTGGGAGAGAAAGATAACCTGGTTTACACACATGGATTCTCAGGAAACTGCTCCACCCATTAAATCCTAAAATACCTGAGTGCTTAGTTAATTGTCAGGTGCTTCAGTTCTCACAGAGTTACTAAGAACAACTTTTGAATTCCTTGGGCTAAGAGACAGAGTATGTCAGTTGAGTTGGCACACAAAATTAACCATCTTAACTACTATATTGTCAACTTAGCTTCTGATAATTTTCCAGAGTTCACTGACCCACTTTACTTCCAGATAGCTAGCGACATGTGATGTGCAGAAGGGAGAAGGCTAGGTTGAGGAAAGATTAATGCTGGGTTGGCTTAAATTGCTTAAATTCACAGATATGATTTTTTAAATTTGTTCATAAGTAATAACATAATAGCAAAATTGCTCAAAAAACATAATTATTTACCTCATTTGAGTATGGTATGAAAATAATATACAAATAGTAGGTAGTATTACAGGCATTTATTTCATAGCATTGCATTTTAGTTATAAACATTTACTTTATTTGTCTTGCAATTATGATATTTATTTGTGGCTTGTGGAATCTTAGTTCACTGACCAGGGGATGAACCCAGCCTCTCAGCAGTGAAAGTACAGAGTCCTAACTGCTGGACTGCCAGGGAATTCCCATGCTCATTTTTCTTAAAAGAATGATTGATTAAGTAAGAATATCTCTATAATAGCATCTATCACACTACCTAAAAATTTCTATTTTTAGTTGTAGGGCTGTCAAAACGGTTATAAACGTAACACAACTGATGGACCATGATAAGTCTGTAAATAAGTCTAAATTGGAGAAAAGAGAAAGACACTTTTACTTGAATATAATTTGTTAGCTAATTCAGGCTGGTGAGAGACAACCTCTCCATTGCTTGTAACTGCACATTCTTTATTTGTAATTCTTAGAAGTTACTAGTTTCACAAAAATGTTCGTGAGTTGAATATTTTATAAACATTTTTCTCTCTAGACTTTCTAGTCTATCATTTATAACAAAGATTATTAAGCTCTGCTAATTTTTCCTCCATTGGTGATAGGCAAAAACAAATACAAGTTCCACTCTTTCCTTAAATCCCATAAAGCATAGTAACACTTCCCTACACACAAAAATAGAAAATGTAATAAAAATCAGTCCTTTTTAAATTTAGAAAATAAAATTAAAAGTTAATTTTATTCATAATCTTAACAATAATAATACATCGTAAAATCTCTTAGAATAAACCTCAGAAAGAATGTGCAAGACATAATCAAACCAACAGTAAAATTTTACTGAAAGATGTTTAAAAAAAAAGGTCCCCCGCATAGGTGAAATTCACCACTTTCCTGTATGGAGTGCCTAACAAATATTTGCTAAATAAATACTGTTTAATAAATGGATAAATTAAAATGTATTTCTCTAGAGAAAGAAGTTACTGACTTATTCTGACCATTGCAGCCTCGTATGGCAAAATCTGAACTCCCTTGTGAACAGGTATGTATCAATATATCAAAAAACAGAACTAGGAACTGGGTAGTCCATGTACTCCAATATATTTAAAAGGAAAGGTTTGCCACAGGGATAGTTCATGATATATTATGGATTAACCATTTCAACTTGTTCTATTTCTTATTGGGTGTTTAACCTATGACAAATTTGTAAGCTTTGACAGATTCTAGATACAGATATAGAGCTAGAGATAAACATATAAATGTAGTTATAGATGACAAGTGTAGATACAGAGAGCCAATGTCAATATCTCTATCTCCACCTCTCTCTAAATATATTAGACAACTCGTCACATAGATTATTCATGGGGATTAAATTGTGCCATGCATAAACTACTCTTTACATTCCCTAGCACATAGTAAAGTCATGATAAATATTATTGTCATTATTGTTATAATCATTTTAAACTATGTCTATGTTTGGCATGTTGCAACATCTGATCTGAAAGCCGTTAATTTTGCCAACATCCGAAGTCCTTGGTTTGAGTCTAGGACTCTCCACACACTGATGTTATGGCACTGGGAAAGGACTTATTTTCCCTAAGTTTCAGTTTACTGATTCTAAATGGGGAAAAAATATTTTTACCTCTTAGTAATTGGAAATGTGTTTTATTCTAGGAAGAAGTATAAAAGAGTTAAAGCAGCATCATTAGTTTGTCATCATTACCATTTTTCAGGAGGTACTCCCGGTGAAAGTCAATTGGAGAAAGACAAGAAACTGGGTTCTACTACAAAGAAGGTGGTGCTCTTTTTTAGTCATCTGACAATCCTAAATCTCAACTGGATATTCTCAGTAAAGTGAAGACAGGTTTGGAGTAGTATTTATGGTGAGAATAAATGCATTTTCCCAAGGGTCTTGGAAATCACTTAATTCTTTTTAAAGTTCAAGAAGAAATGTGACCAAATTCTGTACTCTCTCCCTGTATCATCTCTAACAATGCCATTCAGTAATGCTAAATCATTTGAGGTCCTATTACAAAAATTTGTATAGAAAATATCTTTCAGTATTCTACCATCACAAGAATATGTAAAGTTTCTTTGTAGTTCTCTGTAGTTTTAGTTGTGCAGAAGTGGCTGTGCTTAAGAATAGTTCATGCTAATACTGGTCCCTGATTTTTATTGCTTAAATTCTGTTCATATGTGTGAATGGTAATATTTGATGATACTCATAACATCACTATTGCTTAAATGCCTCTTTTTGCCACCAAAAAAAAAAAAAAAAAAAAAGATAGGAGACGTTGCTTCACTCTCATTGGTAATCAAGGTAAGAAAAATTCAGTCTTAATATAGCAGAAAATATGTAATAATTTTCATAGGATTTGGACACTTTGAATCAGAAATTTAATTATAGGTATGAATTTGGAGACCAAGAAATAGATGAAGGTGATGTGGCTCTTGCTTCTTTTACCCACGTTCCTCAAAACTTAAGTGAAATATTGATATGAAAATCATGTTGTAAAGCACTATCAAGTATTTCCTGTAGTAAAGTGAGAATGAACTCAATCACATAAACATTCCTTTAAGAAACAATCTAAAACTTTATTATGATTGAGTGAACTTTTCATCATCTATAAAATTATTGGAAAATCTTTTATTATAATTTATAATTTCCCTCAACCTGTCAATCATCCTTACTTAAAAATTGTTTGTCAGAATATTTTTAAGACAAAAACACAAATTGGAACAAATTCAATGACATTTTCATTGAACAGAAAACTCCTATAATTAGGATGATTACATTAACAGAATCTCCGCCTAAGAAGAAATTTTAGAGGTCCTAGGCTAAGTTTTTTTCTTGTTGATTTAAAAATAATACGTCTCAGTACGTGGTAAAACCAATCCTTCATGTGGGTGCTACTGAATTCTAATCAATAATTAACTTTTTGCTACAAGTAAGCGTGTATCATTTTATGTGGCTGTGTCTTAGCAGGACTATTGAGATGAGTGGGGTATTCCCTGGGGCAAGCTCCAGTTAGGGTACAAATTGATATTTACTTATTTGGATAAGAGAATATTAAACTGGATAGAAAATAATATGGTGAATGCATTAGTTGGGGTCCTATCAGAGGACAGAAATCACATCAGGAATTTGAACACAAGAATTTAACAAATAAGAACTATTATCTAATACCTATTAACTTAAAAGGGTTAAAAAGCATGCTAAAGAAAAAAAATAATTATAAAAGCTATAAGGATCAGTCACTAATACTGAGGCAGAATACCCAAAAAAAGAACAAACTTGGGAGAGCTTTGCTCCACCCCAAGTCTGAGATGCAGACTTCACTGGAAAGCACATGTCCTTAGTCCAATGTCTGATGGAGAAGTTTTCTGAGGTGCTATACTCCAGGGTTGAAAATTGGGAAACTTCTCAATGGGACACTGGCAAGACTTAATGAAGAGCTCTCTGGGGTGCTGGGGAGACTCACAGAAAATATTCTCACTGATGTGTCAGCAAGACCTACTGGGAAGCTGCCCACTGGTGTAATACGTTCCTTGCAGGAAAGCTGTCTGCTGGAATGCTACTACAATTCACTGGACGATGAGAACCAGTAGAGTCCAGCCATATTCTGGCAGTCACGCACCACAGGAACAAGAAAGAAAAGCTTACTGGAACCAGGAGGACAAGTTCCTTTCTCCTGCAGTATCCTTCTAGCGCTGTCCACTGACAAATTTAACTATGCCAACTGGTAAAGGAGAGATGTTTCCAGGTTTACTCAGAAAAGTATTGGTTGGCACAGTGGTATTACAACAATTTCAAACACTTTATCCCATAAGGATAACAGAGAACTCATTTAGGGCAGAAAAACAGCAAGATGAGCATAGTTGAAGGGGAATAACAGTGCACTGTAACTTTATCAAAACTCATTATCTAAATTCAAAATGTAAGGCACAATTAAGCTTTAACTAGTTCTTACAGTTACCAGTAAATGGCCATATACAGGGTACCATCTGTCAGGAGCCCCAGTGGAAATCTTGGAGTGTTTAGTGGACTCTTCTGTTATGGTAAGCCTTCAACTCCAGTGTTTCTCTTCCCACTGTGAGGAGGCTTTTAATGACTGATCAGCTTGTGCACCTTGTGACCTGGGCAGTTTATGAACTGGTGAAGTTTTTGAGAGAAAGCCAGCTCAGATTGTTGGCTTCATTTCTATGTACTTTGCTTCTCTCTGGTATCTTGACTTCTCAAGTGTTGATGCCTTGGTCATCCTAAATTTCAGCTTTTTTCTTCTAGCACCATGGAAAGATCTGTTAAGATTCTCTGCCTCTTGGTGATAATTCTTGCTCAGTATCTCCATGTTAATATCTTTATTATGTGTGTTTTTTCTGTCTATCATTTTATCCCCTAAGTTGCATAGTCCCATATAATTTATAATCTTTGTCACTCTGTTAAAGAGAACATATTCTTGTTTTACGTTTGGGTTTTTCCCTGTTTTCTACTTGTTCTCAGCAGGAGTATTGTTCTGGTGCATGCTGATTCATCATAGCTGAGAGTAGAAGTCCACGAAAATATTTTAAAAGAAAATAAATTACTTAACATGATAACAGGGAGTCTATGATTTAGAATAAAAATTATTTGTAGAAAGGGCAAAACGCAACCTCTAAAAAGTGTCTATTTCTTCCTCTTTATTTCTGGTGACATTAAAGCAGGCTTTTCATCCATGTGGTTTCATAATTTCTATGAGGAAACATGTGCCGCATTCAACCCAAAGTCCTAAATTCAAAGATAATACCATTTATCATTCTCTTAACATCTCTTGTGAAGATCCAACTTGTTCATATGCTGAGGCAAAATGTTAGCCTTTACTGAAATATAGCAGTAGAGACAAACTACTTTTTTAGTAACTTGAGCGTCAAGAGATTTTAGTACATCAAGACTGCTTAAGTCAGGCTAGTCTGTCATAAGAGCATAGCGGCATAAACCACTGCATTTTTATTTTTTTAGAGTTTCTGCTTTCCTGAGTGAGATACTGCTGAATTTCAAGGTTGCTTTCCAATTAAATGTGACGTGGAATATAATCATGCATCCATTTAACAGTGAATCCCTTATGCCAATGAGTGTCTCTCTTTTTACTAGTTGCATTGTGGTTTCTAATAAAGGATAGAGAAGATTTTTGTACTCTCGTTGTTACACACTGAGCCAGAGAGGTAGATTCTATACAAATGAAACACATAGAGAACAATTAAAGGCAACAATTAGGTGAGGACCAGACAGTATAAGTGATACATTACTTGTGCTGAGAATATGGCCAGAGGGGGCTCCTGTAAAGACGGGTTTCTACTGCAAGCACATAAATATATATTTAATTTGTATTCAAATGGCATATGAGAGAGGCATGGCACATCCCATACATTATTATTAGTTTACTTTTTCCTCTCAAAAACCTGAACTGGGAATTTCTGGTTAAAGGGTTTTCAAGAGAGTTCAAGTAAAACAAATAGCAACATTTATTCATTCAACAAATATTTTCC
The DNA here is from genome assembly GCF_002837175.3 of Physeter macrocephalus. NCBI lineage: Eukaryota > Metazoa > Chordata > Mammalia > Artiodactyla > Physeteridae > Physeter > Physeter macrocephalus. Next base: position 84,273,039 of record NC_041220.1, on the reverse strand, counting down.
TGGTAGAATGCAGGCTTCAGGGCCATGCAGGCTCATTATGGATAATCAGTTATGTGATCTTGGTCAACTTTCTCAACTCTCTGAGACTCCATTTTTTCTATAATGTGAGTGCAGCCCTTAGGCCCCTCCCACCCTGGAATGCAATTATTCCTATTGTATTTAGGTTTTCCAATTCAGTGACCACAGTTCTCATTGTAAGGCCTGCCCTGCAGTGGCCTATTCAGCTTGTTTCATTCAGGTTCAAACACAAGCAATGTTAGTGGACACAAACATGCTTCAGGAGCAAATAGTCCTGATTGTCATGTCACTCACAATGATTGTACAGTATCTCTTCCTCACCACACACCTATAGTCGTGCTGAAAACACTTCATGGCCTTTTGACAAAAGAGAAAAATATCTGAGCTTAGTTCAAGGATGGGTTATCTCAGTATATGGGTGCAGCTGAAAATGGATTGGTGGCGCCACTATAGCTCCACTCAGGGATAGCACTGAAAGACAGTGATGAGGGAAATCCTTTAAAGGACAGATATTTTGGTAGTACATCTGTACTTGCTTTGTGTGGAAGATGAAGTAGCCCAAGTTTAGAACATAGGCAGACACACAGACAGTTGCAAATGATTTGCCTATTGGTCAGAGACCTGGAAGAAGAAAGATTGGAAGATTGGAGATGAAGATATGGCATATCAGCTTATGAAAGGACTGAGCAGTAGTGGTCACATAGCATGAAGATTATTTTATTGTATTCTTAATGCCTACCAGAGCTCATCAATCCTGGAAGAGACACTAAATTACCAAACAGACAGAATGACTCAGCCAGTTGATATCAGTCAAGTCTCTGTAACTGACCATTCCAGGACAGGCGTGATGGGTATGTGAATGGAGTAGCCAAAGGGACAGAGCTTTAGGCTATACACGGGCTTCCACTCTCCAAGTCTGGTCAAACTGCTGATGCTTTTAAATGTCCATTCTTCTAGAATGAGAAATGAACACTGAATGATTAGTATAGTACTTTTCTTCAAGGATATTAACCAGTCCTTAGTGGTGCATTGATTAAATTGGAAATCTTCCATGTTAGAATGGAGCAGCAATTTATTTTCTCTGCAATCACCATTTATTCTGCAGTTGAGTTTACCTTTCCTGCCCACACCTCCTCAACCAGAGGATGAGTCTTGGTCACTGCCCCAGGTGAATCGTCTTGATCTCAGAAGTGCTGATAGCTTAAGGCTGAGGGGGGAATTTAGTCACGTAGAGAAGGGAGAAAATGTGTTGCTTCTGGACCTGGGGCAGAAAGTGGTGCTGCAATTTGTTCCACTAATCTTTCTTTAACTATTTTTACCCAGGAAAAGAGGCCCACTCTACTGATGTAGCTGTTTGCAGGACTCAAAGTAAGAAAGTGGATCTAAGTAGCATTACAAGAGGACTCTCGTACCCTGCTTTGCTGTTCAAGACACATACCACACCCTCCTCCTATGTAGGACTGACAGATTTGTTACTTTCTTGCTCAGAAGGTTATTATTTGAGAGCTCAGGAATTGTTTTTTGCTGAAGAGAGTCACCTCTCCTTTGTTCATGCCTCCTTCCCCATAAGCCCATGTTCAGTGACTGAACAACACAAAGGTACAAGGACTCTGCCTTCTGCCTGAAACTTGGGACAGCTGTGAATGGCACCCCCGCTAGTGTCAAAGGTTCTCCCAGAGTTGGCAGGGGTCTTGTTTTAACTGCATTGCTGCCCAGTGTCTCCCTCTGCTTAATTTTGTTTCTTCTGTTTTCCTCCCAATGTCAATAACAAGAGCACTCACTAATAAAATTCTTGCACACATGTCCATCTCAGGATCAAATATCACAAGGTGCATCAAAACAGACAATTATTATTCTGGAATGCTTGTTTAAAGCTGATCCATACAGCATGGCATGGAGATCAATGCCGGGATTTATATATCTGGACCGAAAATAATGAGGCAAAAGGTAAAAGTTTGTACACTAGACAAGACCTACCTTGACAGCTACGAGAGATGCATAACAAATGATGCTTCTCTAAATACCTTAGTTATAACTATTTCAATATAGACATGTTATAACTTTCCTGGCTAATATTATATTATTTTCTTGCTTCAACTAACATTTGAATCATTAGATATTGGAATCAGTAGGTATTCTACTAGAAGCTGTTAGGTTATTGCATTTCGACCAATTGTCATGCTTGTTTACTATCATTACTTACCAATTATTTTTACTTTGGCAGTTGTATGTTAATTTTAAATTATTTTGAAAAACAAATCCTATTTTTTTTATTACAGGTGTATATTTTTGTTTGATTAATTTATGGAGAAAGGCAGTCATAAATTACTTTAATAAGCGTAAATTAAACTCCAGTGGGTAATTATTCTTTCATCAGGTTATAAAGTACTATTTCATTTTGAAATGGCTTGTGGTCCTATAATATTTATGATAAATACTTGCATTTATGCTGAATATTTTCTACCTGATTTCACATATTTGACCTAACATTTAAAGTATTTAATATTTATTTTGATCAAAATTGTTGCTTCAGAATTTTCTCAATTTGAACTGTTATTTTGTGTTAGTATTTAATATTACGTTGCTGCCCATTACAAAGCAAAATTTATAAGGAGTGCATGCATAGGAGCTCTTTTCCTAGGTATTAGAATTTTTACAGCATAGTTTGAATGTAAATAGTACTTGGAGAAATTATTCAGAATATATTGAATAAAGAAGTGTTTGATTTATCCTTAATCTTTGCATTTATTTGAAAAACCATAAGCTTACTGTGTAGACAGTTTAATTATTAGTTTCAAAATAGTATTAAAATAATATTTGTACATATTTTCCCTTTCTTTCTGCCATAACTATATCCTTTATGCTAACCTCAGATGTTCACATGATAGAGACAAAGGAGAAAAATAAACCTCTTAAACTTCTGCATATTTCAAAAGCCCTCAGGAGGGTCTACACTGGGGATTTATACTACTTAGAACTTATTAAGAGTATATTTTGTTACTAAATAAACAATCCTCCTCCAGGGCAAGGATTTGTAGAGGAATATAAGCTTCAGGAAAGTGATACTGCTTAAGATCATAAAGTAGAAAGTGGTGGCAATCTGAAAATCTCATTTATCTGATTATGTGCAAGTGTTTCATATTCATTATTTTACATCTTTTCTAGTAGATAAATAAGTTACTTAAATTTCTCCATTTTACAAATAAGAAAAATGAAGTTTACAAGTATTATAAGGTACCTTAACCAAGGTGTCTCTAAGTGGCTGCATGGAGGAATGTATCCAATTACCTTGACCTCAAGCAAATAAGTACAGTTTTCAATTTTGTATAAAATAAATCATTGAATGGATAGGAAGAAAAAATTAAAGAAAGAAAATAGGCTGTGGGAGACAGAGAAAGAGAGAAAAGACAGAAGAGAATGGAAAAAGTAAGGGAGAAAACACATGAAAGTCCATGACCAAAACTTTCAGACAAAGATAATTTTGTAGGCTTATAAATGTCTAATGAGGATACTCTGGCACTAACAATTTGTGATGTATTTTTCACAATCTGAGTGCATTTTAAAACATGTATGGGATACTGTGGCTTATATATTTAATGTGTTCTTTTCATCATTTCCCATTTATTCAGAAAACATACATTTTGCATGTTCCCAGGACTATTAGTTTTGACCATTTTGTTGAATGTGGTTCTAAGATATTCTTTTTGGTGTCATATATTTATCAATATACAGAATCTCAGTGTTCAAGGGTCACAAATTTAACCACCTACTTGCTGCTATGTTCTCTCTTCCACTTCTTGCTAAAATATTTTATAGAATTATTTGTACTATTATTATGATCCTTAGAAAATCCTCATTCATATTGCCACATATTAAATATTTAAAGTCATTTATCATGTCTCACCTGAGTATTCTCTTAAATCCAGCTTATACCTTAAAAAATTTTACTTATAAACATTTTTGTGAGTTTCCAATAGACATAAAACAATGAGTTAATGCTTGTAAAAACCTCATTGCTTCAATCACAGGAAATGTTGGCTAAAATAGGTAGAAAAGATAGATCTCTGCTCAAATGCATGATACAACATTATGAGATAGTTCAAAGTCTTCAGATTGAGAGGGACTGTATTTAAGGAACTACAAAAGAATAAATTTATCCACATGGTCCTGATTTAGGTGGTGCAATTCTAGACTTTGAACTGATACCATAATGGATCAGACATCTGGGGTACTTGAAGGAGAGAGTGTATTTTTATGTGGAAGAGATGTTAATGCTAGGGTTCAGAAAGCAGACTGTGGTAGCCAGCCTCCAAGATTGCCCACAATGACCCCCTCCTCTTGGTGTTTATACTCTTGAGTTAGTCCCATCTCACACTGTATCAGAGTTCGTCTATGAATGTGGCAGAAATGATGACATATGATGTCCAAGGCTAAGTCATAGAAAACACTGCAGCTTCTGCAACACCTTCTCTTGGATCATTACTTTGGTGAAAGGCAGCTGCTCTGTCATGAGGACACTCAAGCAACCTACGGAGTCCCAAGTGGTGAGACCACAACTAGAACTAACTTTGCCAGAAGTATAAGAGAGCTACCATGGAGGTGAATCCTTCAGTCCCATTTAAGCTTTCAGATGACTTCAGCTCTGGCTGACATCTTAACTGCAGCCTTCTGAGACACCACAAGGCCAAACCACCTAGCTTAACCTTCTCAGAGCCCTGACCCTTGTAATTATTTGAATTAATAAATGTTTGAATTTTTTAAAAAGTGATGGTTCTTATTTCTTCCAGTTTTATTAAGATGTAACTGACATACAATGCTGTGTAAGTTTAAGGTATAAATGTAATGATTTGACTTACATACATCATGAAATGATTACCACAATAAGTTTAGTGAACATCCATCATCTCATATAGATACAAAATAAAAGAAAAAAAAATTTTCCTTGTCGTGAGATATCTTAGAACTTAAACTCTTAACAACTTTTATATATAACATACAACACAGTGTTACTTATATTAATCATGTTGTATATTACATCCCTAGTACTGTTATCTTATAAAAGGAAGTTTGTACATTTGACGACCTTCATCCATTTCTCCTCGCCCTCCCCTCCTGTAATCACAAATCTGTTCTTTTTCTATGAGTTTGTTTGTTGTTCTGAAGTATAATTGACCTAAACACTATGTTAGTTCCTGGTGCACAACATAGTGATTTGATATTTCTATACATTACAAAACGTTCACCATGATAGGTCTAGTTACCTCTGTCACCATTCAAAGATATTATATTATTATTGACTATATTCTGTACATTTCATGACTCATTTATTTTGTAACTGGGAGTTTGTACCTCTTAACCTCCTTCACCTACTTCACTCATCCCCCCACTCTCCTCTCCTCTTGGAACCACCTGTTTGTTCCCTTTCTCTATGACTCTTTCTATTGTGTTATGTTCGTTAATTTTTTGTTTGTTTTTTAGATTCCACATATAAGTAAAATTATATGGTATTTATTTGTCTTTGTCTGACCTATTTCACTTAGCATAATACCCTCCAGGTATTAAATAAATGTTTGATGTTTTAAACTGCTAGGTTTTGAAATATTTTATTATATAGCAATAGATAACTGAAGTAAATTTGGAAGGTCTAAAGAGGCTGAGGACGTAGGAATGCTGGATTGGACACAGTATGCAAGGTTAGAACACATCTTTACCTAAGTCATGGGGAACGTACTGGAGAGAGGAGCACTGCTTCTTAGCATCACTAAGAAGCTCACTACTGTATCTTCTCTGCAGGCCAGGGCTGACAGTAGGTTACAAATCTTGGCTTATGCATATCCATGGATAACAATACCCTTCTTTCCTCCTCTACTCCACAAGTGATAACAGCCAAGAGTAGGTACTTAAATGTCAAAAACAGGAGATGCATTGACCATATAGACTAAGGAGGCTAGAGAGGCAGCAAAAGTTTCTTGATCCACAGACAGTTTTAAAGATGATAATTAGAACATGACATATCTAGGAGCAACAGAGTGCTAATAAGGTTCATGCTTAACATCTCTTACCAGAAAAAGAAATAAATGGGGGATCAGCAATCTTACAGTGGTCACCCAAACAATAAATCATGATCCCTTTCTCCGTGTCTGGACTTGAGTCAATTTTCAGTTACGGTATCCTTTGACTGAAGAGGAGACCAGGTCCCTAGGAAGTAGGAGCCCACAGCACCATAGTTAGTACTGTAAAATCCCTCAAATACTTCTCCAAATCAATTTAGAGCCAATTACATTGGTGAAAGGAAAATACCCAGGAGGTTTTGAGTCTATTGGACACAGGGTGTGTGATGATGACAGGGAAACCCAGAGAACTAACCATCATCCTTCCCACCCACCTCCTGCCCCCATACTAGAGTAGTGGCTTATAGGGCTAGGTAATAATGGAGTCATGGATAAAGATTGGCTTGCAGTCTTGCATGGGGGTGAGTAGAACCACCCAGCAGTATATGTATATATAATTGGGATTGATACACTTGGTAGTTGCAGTAACTTCCACATTGGATCCTTAGCTTATATGGTAAAAGATATCATATTGGGGAAGGACAAGTGGCAACTTCTGAAGCTGCAGAAACAGGATGGATCCTGGGTAATGACTAAAGACCACTACAAACTCAACAAACTAATAGTCATAATCACATTTGCTGCATTGGACATGGTATTGGTACTGGAAGAAATTAGTAAGGCCTCTGGCCATCATACGCAGCTATTGATTTAGTGATGTTGTTCTTTTCTATTCTGATTAGGAAAAAGAAAACAGAAGCAGTTCACATACATGTGGAATGGTTGTTTCAGAGTTCTCCTATTCTCTGTCAAAATATACCCTAAAGAGATCTAGACTATCTGTCCATCCCACAGAACATCACACTGATACATTATATCAATGAAAGTTGCTGATTAGAGAGGAGGAGAAGCAAGAGGATGCTAATATATTGATGACCTTTATAAGCATCTATCATGGAAGGGGCAGTGAACCACCATATAGAAAAAAATGACATGACAAATGGTGTTTGGTTATTTCTTTTCATTGGCCACTGTGGAACCAGCATGACAGACACAGAAACAAGGTGGCCAAGATTGTAGAAGTGGACGCTATGCATGAGCCCAACAGGATGAACGCCTACTTTCCAAGACTTACTTACCCACCTACTGCTGCTTCTGAATATCCAATCGTCCAATAACAGGGAACACTTATACTTCAATATGGCATTACTCTGTGGGAGATTAACTGATAACTTAGTAAGTTGAGTATGTTGGTACCATTCTATCCTGGAAGGTCCAGCAACTCATCCTCATAAGGAGAGATAGCTATACCTGGTAAGGACTGAACTTTCCTATACACAGAGCTTCATTCAATACCAATTATCTATTTGCTTATAGAATACCTGATCCACAGACATGGAGTTCCTCACAACAAATCATCAGACCATTAGACCTCCTTCACAGTGAACCCTGAGATCCCCTTGTGATATCATTTACCATACCAGTCAGAAGCATCTGGCCTCATAGAGTATTGAAATGAACTTCTAAAGGCACAACTGATGTGTTTAATCATCTGAAATAGTGGTGTGGCAACCTCTATGATGTAGTCTATGCATTAAATTAGAGACCTCTATATGGAACTGTGTGCCTTATGGATCAACACACACACACACTCACACTGGTCCAGGAATGAAGAAGAGGAAGCAGGATTGGATATACTTATCACCTCTCCCAGTAGCCAACCAGGAGACTTTTTGTATCGGGTCCCTGTAACTCTGGAATCTGAAGGATTAGAGTTGCTAGTCCACAAGGTAGGAATACTCTTACCAGAGGATATAGCACAGATACTATTAAACCATAAGCTGTGGCAGTTGTCAGGGTACTTTGGACTTATGATCAGGAGCCATCAGGCAAGAAAAGGAATCACTGTCTTGATAGGGCTACTGACTCTGAGGAGCAAGCAGAGTGAGGCTGCATATATATAATGAGAGCATGTAGGCATATGCATGGAATCCTGGTTAGCCACTTTCCCGTATCTTGATACTCCCTTCTTCAATTGTAATTGTTAGTGGACACATGGAGCAACCTTGTTCTGAAACAGAAAATCCTCTAACAGGTATTTTGACTTGAAGATTTGCCATAAGCATGGCTAAAACATTCTGGCAACTTCACTACAATATGAATCTCTTCCTATCCAATTCTCCATTCTTCCCACTCTGGCTTCTCAAGTGTCAGACCTGCATTGTAGTCTGAAGACTCTATCTGACCTCTAATAATTTACTTTTTGAACAATATCTTTTATGAGCACATCATCCATCACTGATCACTATACTTCTGGATTCTTACAAGAGAACCTATCTAGACCTCTTCTTTCACAATTATCAAGTATTGCTTCATAATTTTATATCACTGACTTCTTATGCAAATATCTTCTCTACAGCTTGATTATAACCTTGGTAAGGAAGGAAACACAATGCTGAAACTAGTTCCCTACGTGTGGTAGGTAAGAAACTAGTGTTTTTCATGTTGCTACTGAATCTACATACCTGAATAGGAATACCATACATCATTAACTTATCTTAACCTCCAAAAACAAACTTAAATTATGCTTGTATCTATGCTTATTATAAAATACCAACTTTAGTAACATACATATCAAAAGTAAAAGTGATACATTTGAAAATAGTGTACACTATTAATTCCACAAATATCATCCAAAATGTTTTTGGCAATAAAATCAACTTATTAGTTATTCACATTCAACAGAATATTATGGGCCATAGCAAAATGAGATCAAGGAGATATTAGAAAATATGGATGTCTACACATGGAGCTATATTTTACGATGACTGTTGAAACATTTAAAAAACATATTTGTGTAAGGCAAATAAAATTAAAAATTTAGAACTTGTAAAAACAAGTGTCTTTATGGTAATTTTATCGTTTATTTTTATTTTACAGATATCTGTAAAATTAAAAACTTGCCAAGGCCATAATGCTGCTATACATTCCAATATGTTGTCCAATATTCTTACTATCTCATGGGCAACTCATTGGCCAAGACCAAGGTCTTAATGACACCCCTTGATTCCTTTCATAAACTAATGCTTAACATTCATAGGCATATTGATGGAAAGAAAATGATAGACTTTTAAGCCAGACAGACCAGAAGCTTACATACTAATGTCATGACCTTGGGAAAGGCAAGTAAGCTCTCTCCAGCTCACAGTCATCATCTATAAGAAAACAGAAATGCCCATCTTATGCAGCTGGTTGAGGAATTAGCATAAAGTTCCTGGTATGCTGCAGACAACTAATAGTTATCATTTGTCTCTATTGCTCATATCAACACAGCCAACAACAGCAATGTAAAAACAGTGTTTACAGTAGCTTGCAAAGTGCATTCTTTGAGAAAATAATACTAGCAAATGATTTACCTTTATCTTTAGGAAATAGGCTCAAAAAAGATTATGTTAAATATGTAATGATAAGACAATTCTAACTTTTTTTGGAAATAATTCAAGTTTAAGTTTCAAAGAAGAAAATTATATTGTTGCCTTATTTGTCTCAGCTATTTAGGAGAAAGCTTATACTAAAATATCACTTTGTTCATCCATGAACCTTTAGGACTTCTCACAAACCATTGATTAACTTCTATTAGCACAGAACTAACTAGTAGCACATGATCTCTGGGATCCCCATCTTCGGCTTTTTTCAGAAGAATGAGAAAACTTAATATAGAGAATTTTCAAATCCTAGGTGATGAGAGAAATAATAACTGTGTCCCAATTGAATTATACATTCCACGCTTTTTTCTTGTTTAAATAAAATAGGTGTACAATTTCATAAATATGTCTATGAATAATACATCTAAAATGATCCAAGATTGGCTAAAAAGCACTAGAGGATTATTAAAACCACTGACTCACAAACATACAGCATATGTTCTGCAATATCTCTTAGGAGAATGTTTCAAAGTGTTCTTATTTTATTTGTATATCATCTCTCTTTGGAAAAATTGTGCTATTCTGAATATGTTTGGCTTGGTTTAGTAATTTATGATTACAAAATGAAATTTCTGACTGGGACCAAAAACAAATAAGTACAAAGCATGTTTTCTGTATCATAGCAGTAGTTTTCTTTCATCTCTTCAGAAGCTGGCATGACCTGAACAACCATAACACATTTTAATTCTTTGAAAATGCTTGAACACAAGAAACTGTAGCAGGCAATGACAATGTGCAAAACACGTGGAGAATCCACTTAGAGACATCAATGTTTTATTATGCGATCGTTTATCAATGAAATAATGCCAAAATTCACACTTTTATAATCTACAACTTTGCACATCTTAATTTTAGTCTCACAGAATACTTGTGCATGTTATTGTTCTGATTAGAATGCTTAGTTACAAGATGATTTATAAGAATTATTTTAAAGTACTGTGTTACTTTTTGTATATTTCTGTGTATAAAGGTGACAGAGCCTAACATTTAAAGTCAGAGAGAATTCACTTGAATTCTGACAATGATTTTTAAACTTGAGATTGTATGGATGCCATGGATTTAGATATATTTTATCACATGTGCTCACAAACAGGAATGAAGGCATTCAATGAAAATACTATCCTAAGAGTGAATCCATATTTACACATATGAAAAATGTTAATGCACTGTAGTTTAACAAGCCTATCAAAATCTAGTTTAATAAAATTTTATATATGTAGGTGTAAGGAGGAGAGGCTAGAGCAGATTAGTACTATTTAAAAGTTGGGAAGAGTTTGGAAGGTGATCCAATAGAGCTTTCTATTTTGAGCTGACCCATGTCTTTATAAATTTTAGAGCCCATGCCACGAGAAGAAACTAATGCTTCACATGTACAAAAAGCTCATACTAGAGAGCATATTTTCAAAAGTATGTTTAATAGTATCAAGACATTTGTATTTAATAAAAAATATTATTGAAAGATAATGGAAAAACATATATACCTATGTATGTATATACATATATGTGTGTGTATATCAAATTTATTCCTAAGCTTCATGTATTCAGTTATTGTTTAGAAAAATAATATAAACTGAATTTAACTTATGAAAACAAGAGCAATAAAACATTATTTTATTTTACAGAAAATAAATTAATTAATTTAGTGTGGTTTGTATACAAAGAGGAAGTGACAGAATCAAGAGAGAAAATAATAGATCCAACATTTGGAAAGGCTCACACACCTATTATGTGTACAGTCTCAGTTTGATTAGAAAGAAAAATGTAATTATACTGCAGTATTAATAAAGTGCTCATAATAAAATTTAATCACAAAATTAAAATTTAATAAATTATACTTGATACAAGTTAGTTGAACAAGCAAGAGAAAAGGGTTTTAACTTACTAACATACATAAAAAAACCCAAGCAGGTTGATTTAATCAAGCTCATTTTTTGAAAGACTCATATATGATTAAAGGGTAGGGAAATGAACAGAAGGCCATGGATTTTTCATAGCTGTCTGCCCAGAATGGTTAGGGTCATCTTTCACTAATCTATGACTACTTAGGAAATTATCTGTTAGCTACCCTTTGTTCTGTTCAATGTCCTTAGTAGATGTTTAAAGACAGAAACAAATGAAAAAATATACATTATTAACTCCTGGAGATCTACACAGAAAAGTATATGTTATTTGCATTTTCCTTAAACATTTGCCAAAGAAACCTCAGAAGACCTCACAAGACTTCAGAAGGTTTTTTTTTTTTTACTTTAGATTTAATAATTTCCTCTTTTTTTTTTTTTGGCATTTTACCTAAAGCTACCATTGTTGAGCAGTGTCAGAACTCACTCTTTTGAACGCCTCAATGTAGAAAGTTCATCACTATTATACTTTACTCTGACAACTATGAACAATTGGAATTCTTTCCAAAGTAAATATTTTAGTTTTATATATACTCCAAGTATATATAAATGCCTCATGCATGAATACCTCCATTTTATTAATATGTATATATAAAAATCATTAGTACAAATCATGAGTACAAATCATTAGTAACTGAACCAAAGGATACACTGGATACTTAATCATCTCACTATTTATGGAACAATACAATAGTGGGTATTTGTTTGGTTTAATTTAATGATTTTATTATACAGATTTGATTCTTTTGAATGTAGAACTGAAGATGTTATCAAAATGATTAATCCAAAATCATTTTTTTTCCTCATGTAACAGCTCATCTCTAAGCCCACCTCTGTGCTTTAGAGCATTCCTCTTACTTCAATATCTAGATAATTGCCTTAATAATTCACCATATATTGCATGTGTTTCACAGGTATCATCTTCTTTAAATAATCCTCAGAAAAACAACTGCTATAATGGTAATTTTTATGGTAAAGACTAAAGGTGAGAATTCTTCTCAAAATCAGTTTTCTGCTTAAATTCCAAGAAAATCAAAATATGTTAAGAATTGCATTTTACTTAATATGTTTATGATTGTCGTATTCATAAGCCATTGAAAAAAGAGAGTATAAACTTATGAATGTTTTGTATATTTATCCTACAGTCCTGACAACTCTACCCAAAATATAGACTAAAAATTACATCAAAGAAAAGGTAGTAATGTAACATTTTAAGTTAATATCCAGAACATTTTAGATATTAAAAATAATTAATTTTAAAATCTGAATTCATCTTGGAACTATTGGTATGATCCAAATATCTGCTTACTTTTCAAAAAAATGTATTTAAATATATAAATATCTTGAATGTTTTATCCATAGTAACATTACTTTAAGGTTTATACACTACCTAACTGTCAAAATGGAAAGCATTATATGTTAGATCTATTAATGTATATTTTATTCTATTATACTTAATTAGGCAATATATAACCGACATCTATTGTTTTGACTTTCTCTAATAGTTGCATTTAGGAGTACTAAAGGGAGGAATCCAGGTTATAAACTCTAAAGTAATCATTTAGAATTTGGGAGCTAGTGTTTGTCCTCCACTAGTTCCTATTGAAAGGCACCTGCACCCCTTTCCCCCTCCCCCTGTTACCAGTATAACACCTAACAGTTACTAGGATGTTCCGGGCACAAGCTTACACTTTGCTTAAATCTCCTAATAACTGTCTTTCTGGAAGCACAGAACCCTAATAGTTATAAAATTATATGTCTATGTCAAGAATAAAAAAGACACAAAATAAAACTTCTCGTACCTAAAGGAATATTAGGTGTAAAACAATGACAGAAAAAATGAAAGCCATAGATGACTTGTGTCATACACAATGTCCTGAGATAACCAAGTGACCAAAGCCCCTGACAATGATGCTCTAATCAGGCTGCAGGTACTCAAATATGTGTTGTAAACCCAAAGTGTCAGAGACACTAGGATATATAGCATGGTTTATTCCTTTATTTTTTCAATTTTTCTAGTTGAAAGATAAAGATAAAAAGGTGAGCTATAACAATAAAATGTTGGAGAACACAGACAAATTATTTATTAAGTATTATCAAAGAAAGCATGTCAGGGGCTTCCAGGGGCTTCCCTGGTGGCGCAGTGGTTGCGCGTCCGCCTGCCGATGCAGGGGAAACGGGTTCGCGCCCCGGTCTGGGAGGATCCCACATGCCGCGGAGCGGCTTGGCCCGTGAGCCATGGCCGCTGAGCCTGCGCGTCCGGAGCCTGTGCTCCGCAACGGGAGAGGCCGCAGCAGAGGGAGGCCCGCATACCACAAAAAAAAAAAAAAAAAAAAAAGAAAGCATGTCAAACATTTAAAGTAAATAAAACTCCACATGGTCGGTTTAAGTTAGAAAGTTTATAAGGACCTGCCCTTGTCTCCATCACAACTTTGTTTAGAACCTCCATAATCAACAGAAGCCGTAATGTCCACTAATGACTTCATCTCAGCTCAGGTAAAATCCTATCATATAAATTATATACATATGACCTTTTTATACTTCTCAACACTATTGAATATACTTCATTATTATTCTTGTAGATGGCCCCCAAATTTTCAGTTGAAAAAAGAGGAAACCCACAGTCTCACCTAATGAAAACCTGGAAATATCCAACAGAGATGAGATACACTGTACATTCTGTTGCAATTTTAGTACATATATCAATACCTGTGTGAGTAAAACACAATATAAATATCATTCTAATTTTATATTATTTGTTAATTACATACTACCATGAAAAAAGAAAACTCAGCCAACTTTTTAGTATTTTAATTATTGCCTTCGAATTCCCTAATTCACTTATCCCAAAAATCTGTCATTCACAATATGGTTATCAAATCAGAAAATATAAAACTAAGGAGCATATTCAAGTTCAATTATATGAAGACAGGCTAAATTGTGATCTCAACTTCATATGTTAAAACCCCTAGTTCTCTGATAAAACTAAATCATACTTCATTCTCTTAGCCATTTTGCTTGATTTAAAATGTCTTTTAACAAAATGACGTTATCTGACTTGGGGAGGGTTTGTATTTTCCCAAGTTGATTATTTATTTAACACATGTGGATAGAAAGGATCTTAGTATGGTAAATTTCTAATCTAATGTTCCAAATTATGAAAATGGCAATGATTTCAACATAACTCTTTATAAATATTAAAACTTTTCCATACTATTTTTTTATATCTCTCAGCCTATAACACTTTCAGAATAGTTTCCAAACAAAAGAGAAAATTGTTTCCTGAAATAATTTAAGATGCAATTCAAACACTAAGGAAAAAAGGAACCATGTCTGTTCTTAATCCCTAGTACTTATTCCACCTTTTCCCATGGGTCCCTTGATTCTTCTTCTCATGGGCACAACAACTTTTATTTATTTAAAATAAATTTTAAAAACATGATTATCCATCTGATATTTTATTCCAATAGTGAGGTTTTATTTAAGTAACAGTCCCTCAGTTGCCTTGTAAATGCCCTCTTCTGTACGTTTTCTATTCATGGAGATTCCCACACTGCAAACTATCTAGAGCTAATTCAGCAGACAACCTGAAATCTCTTCTGAGGACCTCAACATTGTCCAGGTGGCTCTGAACACCTCTTTAAACAGGTCATATGAGTTTCTTAAGTCGAGGCATGCACAAGCCCACGTAGGGTAATAACCTAGTAATTGGCTCACAGGGTCTCATCCAAGGATGACGGAAAAAAAAAAAAAGCTATGGACAACGTCAATCTCAGTTGACTCTAGAGTATTTTTTTTTCTTTTTGGCTGCACTGCGCAGCATGCAGGATCCTAGTTCCGTAGCCAGGGATTGAACCCATGTCCCCTGCAGTCCTGCAGTGGAAGGCAGAGTCCTAACCTAGTAACTAATATCAGAATCAGGACTCTTCTTCTATTTCTGTGGCCACTTAGAGTCTTAGGGTAAAGTGAAGAAGAGAAAAACCAATCCTGCTCAAAAACGTTGAGATTTTAATGATTTTGTATTTACTGGTGCCAACTAGTAGCAAATTAAACTCCAGTCAAAGGTCAACTCAAAGCATGAAACTATTACTAAAACTGCTTAAATCTAACCTTAAGTATCATGACCCTATCTTCTCCAAAATCCACCTAATTCTGTCTTCCCTCCTGTCACCATAACAACCAATATTCTGTAATGAGAAATTAGCATCTTTAATTTAAAAAGGCAAGGAGAAGGCTTCTTATATATGGAATGTTGCCCTTTGATCCTTCTTGAAAGAAGGAAAATGTATAGAATAAAGGGGTGTTAAGTCCATTGACCAAAGGTGATCAAAAATATATAGATAGTCGGAAAAGTTAGCTTAAAAATTCAGCTGACTTACATGCTATCTCATTGTTTCACTTCCATTATCTGTGGCATTTTATAATAAAGAAAAATAAGGCACAGAAAAGAGGGCTAAATTGGCCAGAGTACTACATGTAATCTGTAATACAGAGAGAGACAAAGGCATTTTTACTCTAGGAAACATGTTTTTAAACATTAGGCTAACCTGCCTGCTAAGATCCATTTTTCATTCAACTTGTGCCACTTCCTAAATGCCATTTACTGTATGAGACAATGGAAATAGGTAGGGAATGAAAGGTATTTTGCAAACAAATGAAAACAAGCAAGCAAAACCCCTGCTTCATTGATTTAACTTTTATTTTTAGGAGTGAATCAATACATAATTAGCAAGTAAAATATATTTTATTTTAGATCAAGACAAGTGTGGGGAAAAATAAACCACAGAAAGGGAACACAAGGTGCCCAGGATATGTACTGGAAGTTTAAACAACAGACAGTTTAAAAGTCACACTGGTCATATTTGTGTTTTAGGAGAACTACTCTATCAGCAATTTATAAAACAATTCAGAGAAGAAAGTTGAAATGTGATTCAGAAGAGAAAGTTGGCGTTTAGAAATATTTTAAGAAAAAAAGCGACATTTTTGGGAGCAGCTTTACCCTACAAGAAATCACTCAGCTGGGAATTCTGAAGAAAATATTAAAGATGAGCCAAAGGACAGTGTGCTTGGCTAATGTTTTAAAAAAATATACTGAGTTGGCCAAAAAGTTCATTTGGGCTTTTCCATAACAGCTTAAAAAAATCCAAACGGGGCTTCCCTGGTGGCACAGTGGTTGAGAGTCCGCCTGCCGATGCAGGGGACACGGGTTCGTGCCCCGGGAGGATCCCACATGCCGCGGAGCGGCTGGGCCCGTGAGCCATGGCCGCTGAGCCTGCGCGTCCGGAGCCTGTGCTCCGCAACGGGC
>NC_041220.1:84247060-84256219 GCF_002837175.3 Physeter macrocephalus | reverse complement strand
ATATATATATATTTATATATATATTTATATATATATATATATTTATATATATATATATTTATATATATATTTATATATATATTTATATATATATATTTATATATATATATGGATCTGGAGATAGATATTCATCTATCTTCTCCAATTATAATCACATATTATTGAAAGCAATAGGTTGAATGCTTTTTTTCATACAACATTTTTCATCAATGATGTTTTTGATTTTGAAATGAAGGGAGCTAGATCTATAAAGGTGATTGTCTGGTTTAAGGTATCAGTAAATAATATATATTCCCTTTCCTCAGAAAACCTTTCCATGTTATTATGTTTTTTACAAAATTAATGTATTTGGCTACATAACCAAAGTTAACAGTAATGCAGTGCTTATTACATGCTAGGCATTTTCCCCAAAAGTTAACATATATTAACCCATTAATGCTAACAACCAACTATAGAGGTAAATACTATTATTGTTGCTGCTCATTTTAGGAAAGTGAGACACAGAGAGAATACATCACTTGTCAGAGGTCTCCTATTTAGGTACCAAAACTAGGATTCCACTCCAGTAGTATGACTCCAGAATATGCCCTCTTATTAACCAACACCCTTTCATGGCACTTCTAGCATGTGATTTAACCAGTTACCTATTTGTATTTATCTTGGTGGTTCTAAATATCTGCAGTAATAAAATAACACCATGCTGAGCATGCTAGTAACAAAATAGTTTTACACATCTTTTGTTATATACTGAGCATGTAATAGTACAAGATAAATTTCCAGATCTGAGATAATGCAAACAACATTCCTTTATTCAAACTGTCCTCCATAAAAGTTGTATACATATGCTCTCCCTTTAATGTCTAAGCATTCTGATTTCTTTTCATCTGCAATAATATTGTATTTTTTTAAGTTGAAGATTAAGCTTTTGTTTCAATTGTATGGAGTCACTTTTTGTAGATCCTATACAGCATAAAAACAACTTTGTGGTTAATTTTCTCTTTGGATCCAGTCTTTTCCCTTGAAGAGAGGGCAAAGTTGTGAACGGCAACAGCATTTTCTAAAATGCTTGCTTGCTTACTTGGAAGGTAGTAAAAAACTCACAAAAGAACAGATGCTTAAGAGTAGTTGAAGGACTTCCCTGGCGACGCAGTGGTTAAGAATCCGTCTGCCAATGCAGGGGACATGGGTTCGAGCCCTGGTCTGGGAAGATCCCACATACCGCGGAGCAACTAAGCCCATGCACTACAACTACTGAGCCTGCGTGCCACCACTACTGAAGCCCGTGCACCTAGAGCCTGTGCTCTGCAGCAAGAGAAGCCACCGCAATGAGAAGCCCGTGCACCGCAACGAAGAGTAGCCCCCGCTCGCCGCAACTAGAGAAAGCCCATGCCCAGCAACGAAAACCCAATGCAGCCAATAAATAAATAAATTAATTAATTAAAAAAAAAAGAGTAGTTGAAGATTGTTATATTTTCTATTCCTGGTAAAGTTAAGTGTAGGACAGAGGAAGGGCAAGTGATTTCCATTGTGTGACTGTGTAGGAGGATGTGGAAAAAAAAACAATTTAAAATTTCCACCTACTTTAAAGAAAAGATACAGAATATTCTGAAATTCCTCCTATGTTGGAGAGGATAAAAAATTTTTAAATATTAATAATCATTATCTTGGCTCAGCAAGGACAAACTAGACTGCTTGTCAAGAGTAGAAATCACAAACTTAAAATTTATTTAGATATGATTGCAGAACGTATGAAATAAATTTATCATTTCCTTTTGTTTTTAAGGTTTTCCCACATTAATCTTGCCACTATTGTTTAATCTTTAAAAAGTATTCTGAGTGGGTTCGATATAATTCTGCATATGTAAAAAGCATGCCATCTGCTCTGACACACTGTAACTTTAAAGATGTCCATGTAAATGCAAGTTATAAGTTCAGGCAAGTTAGCTTCGATGCTGAATGCATATTCATCTCTTTCTGTTATAACATGACTCTATTCATTTGCCTACTGTATAGATTCTGTGACATTGTGGATGATTTCTCTCTTAAAAGTCATCCCATCCCACAGGAGCAAGAAGCTTTTTCCAAGTACACAGGAGTGGATGAGCTTTTTGAACTCTTTTCTGGGGTCAGGCAGAGATCGATGCTAGTTTAGCAGCATTTAGGAAAATCTTCCAAACAGTTTTATGGTAGAAACATACTCATATCCTTCATTACTTCACAATATTTATTAGATTTGTATTATGTGCAAGTCTTTACATCAGGCTTTGGATACAATAAGACTCTCAAGGATCTTATAGATACTGAAGGAGATAATTGTATATATGTGTATACAACACAGTGTTAAAAAAAAGAAATCATCAAAGCTGGTGGTGGGTGAATAACAGGGAAATTTCACACAGCAGGATGTGTCTAAGTTGGTTAGACCAGGGTAGAATGAACATTCTGGGCAGAGGTTAACAAATTGTGGAAGAAGACTGAAAAGGTATGTTCTGCTGGAGACAGCTAAGTGATTCTAGTAAGATTAGGCTGAGGAAAGAGGGGTAATAAGGTTAGAGAAAAGTACATCACAAATGCCATGGCACAGAGCTAGAACAAGGGCAACAAACAAGAAGGATTCAAAATGTATTTTGTGCAAGGAACAAAAAATGAAGTTATAGATATCATGATCTATGCCTTTCAAATATGTTGATGAGTGGTAAAGAAAGTACAGGTATATATCTGTGAATTTTTAAATAAATAAAACATGTCAGGCACATATGAAATAACTGACAATTTCTAATGATCCAGTTTTGTCCTGAATAGAATAAATTGCTTTTATTAAATTCTACAAAATTTGTGTTTAACAAGGAGATGATGCATGCCCTCAGATACACCTATATTTTATTTCCAAATTAATGCAGTAAGTATTGCTGGGAATGTTATATGGGTATGAAATTTACCCTGAAGATAATAAACTCATGAATACATAGTAGACAGTAGAGTGCAATGCAATGAATTTTCATTTGTGTCAGAATCTTATTCCAACATTTTCCCATGTTCTGAAAAGGGCAATTACATAACAGCTAACGTCTCTGTGGATCTAAATAAAAGAGTAGATTTTAATCTCCATAGCCCATGTTTAGAATTATAGAATGCACTAATTATTTGGTAACAGATTTTAAATAGATTGCAATTAGTTTTTTTCCCTTTATCTTCATGTTCTTCACATGAAAGTAAATGGACATTGCTTTAATTATGGGGTAAAGTAGGTTCCCTGTTTAATTCAAAGAATGTGACATAAATGCATCATGGGAGTAAAGCAGAAAGGTCCTCTACTACAGGGTCTCTCTCACTTAGTTTCGGATGATGAATCAGCTGTCTTCAAGTTTCATTCTATGCATGATAGAATATATATATATATATATATATATATATTCTATCCGCTTTCTAGTTTCATGACCTATATATATTATACAACACATACATATACTTATATATGTATATACATGTATTCCTCATGAAACTAGAAGGTAGATAGACTATATGGGAAAATATGTCAGAAAATATACTTGTATACATACGTATATATATATATATATACACACATATATATATAGATATATACATATATATATATTCTATCATGAAACTGGAATACAGCAACAACCCCAAACTACAATAAATGTCAGTACAGTGGAATTTAGACCAAAATTAATGAAGGACATTGGACATTTTACGAAAAAATATATTTACTGCCCCAGTGGTCAGGCTCAGTGCTGACACTTATAATGATTTATTCTGTCACAAACTTTCTATCTAACATATATGTATTTTCATATATAAATATGAAATGTATATACATATATAAAAATATATATATATTTCTCCCCTCTTTCTTCCTCTTTATCTGAATCTCCCTCTGCTTTTATAGGTAAGGTTTGTGTGTATGTGTATGTGTAGGAAGACACAATCTCTCATGAATCTAGTAAAAAGCAACA
Organism: Physeter macrocephalus; assembly: GCF_002837175.3. Taxonomy (NCBI): domain Eukaryota; kingdom Metazoa; phylum Chordata; class Mammalia; order Artiodactyla; family Physeteridae; genus Physeter; species Physeter macrocephalus. The sequence goes on along the minus strand of NC_041220.1, from coordinate 84,252,242 downwards.
GACCAAACACATAGGCATTAAAAAACAACAGTATAGGTACATGACTCACATGCATTCAGTATTTGGACTCATTTTGGTAAATTTCAGGATGCAAAGTGTCATAAATACTCACCTTATACCATAACTTTTTCTTATTAACTCCAGCAGGTTAAGCAGGTCTATTCCTGCTTAAGGCCACAGCCTCATTATGATTTTAATTTCATTTTTCCCATTTTATATTTATCTTTTCTTTAGTCTGTTTTATACTATCTGACTCTGATAAGAAAGTTCTCTTCCTATAGAAAAAAATTATGTATTAAAGTGATTTTTTTCTTCTGTTGCCAGACATTTTTTTCACTTAAGTAAAATTATTTTATCTCTTATTTAATTACTATTTTCCCTTTTTAATTTAGAAACATTTTTGTGTTCTAGTCCTATATTAGGCACTATGTAAGCAATTGCAAAAATATTGCTGAGAAAGAGCGACATTATACCAGCCCTCACTCAACTTATGAGTCTAGCCATACATTTTTTCACCCCGTTAACAGCAGCACTTGACTAAATATGTTTGCCACTGTGTTCCTACTGGAACAGCCAGCATTATTTGCCACTGCTATGCATCCTGGTGCTTAGGATAAAATATGCAATGACTGCTTATTTCTAAACTGCACTGTCCAATATGGCAGCTACTAGCCACACAAGTTTCATTAAGTTTAAATTCAAGTTAATTAAGATAAATAATATTAAATATTATTTCCTTAGTAATACCAGCTCAATTTCAATGTTCAATAGCCACAAGTTATTAGTAGTTACTGTACTGGACAAAACATACATAGACCATCCCCATAATTGTAGACAGTCTTTTTGGACACTGCTTTTTTATAATATATGTGCCAAGGGATCAGGATATCATCTCATAATATTATAAAACTTTTCTCATCCTACTATGAGTGCAGATCAATAAATCTTTCCAAAGCCTTTTAGGGAATTGAAAAAAAACAAATTTTTCCATAAAATTTTAGTCAACAAGATTCTCTATTTTTTATCTATCTTTTTTGTTGTTATACAAAGAATTGTTTCCTGATGCAGTAGGAGTTTTTCTTTATTTTTAATTTTTTTTTGAATAGTTGATTTACAACGTTGTGTTAGTTTCAGGTGTACAGCAAAGTGAATTGGTTATACATATAACCACTCTCTTTTTTCTTTTTTTTTTTTTTTTTAGATTCTTTTCCCATATCGACCATTACAGAGTATTGAGTAAAGTTCCCTGTGCTATATAGCAGGTTCTTATTAGTTATCTATTTTATATATAGTAGTGTGTATATGTCAATCTCCCAATTTATCCTTCCCTCGCCTTTTCCCCTGGTGACCATAAGTTCATTTTCTACATTTGTGACTCTACATCTGTTTTGTAAATAAGTTTATTTGTACCCTTTTTTAAACATTCCACATACAAGCGATATCATATGATATTTGTCTTTCAGTGTCTGACTTACTTCACTCAGTGTGACAATCACAATCAAAATTGGTGAATTTTTGTATAGCCATTTTAATATTGAAGATGGAAGAAAAAAAGCAATATTTTCAGCCTATTATGCTTTATTATTTCAAGAAAGGTAAAAATGCAACTGAAATGCAAAAACAAGATTTGTGCAGTGTATGGGGAAGGTGCTGTGACTGATCAAGCATGTCAAAAGTGGTTTGCAAAGTTTTGTGCTGGAGATTTCTCTCTAGATGATGCTCCATGGTCGGGTAGACCAGTTGAAGTTGATAGTGATCAAATTGAGACATTAATTGAGAACAATCAATGGTATACTATGTGGGAGGTAGCCGACATACTCAAAATATCCAAATCAAGTGCTGAAAATCATTTGCACCAGTTGGGTCATGTGAATAGCTTTGATGTTTGAGTTCCACATAAGTTAAGCAAAAAAAACCTTCTTGACCATATTTGCTCATATGATTCTCGACTTAAACATAATGAAACATTCCATTTTTAAAACAAATTGTAACAAGAGATGAATACTGTACAATAATGTGGATACTGTACAATAAAGTGGAATAGAAGAGATTGTGGGGCAAGTGAAATGAACCGCCACCAACCACACCAAAGGCCGGTCTTCATCCAAAGAAGGTGATGTTGTGTATATGGTGGGATTGGAAGGGAGTCCTCTATTATGAGCTCCTTCCGGAAAACCAAACGATTAATTCCAACAAGTACTGCTCCCAACTAGACCAAATGAAAGCAGCACTCTGTAAAAAGCATCCAGAATTAGTCAACAGAAAACACATAATCTCCCTTCAGGATAACGCAAGACCACATGTTTCTTTGATGACCAGGCAAAAACTGTTACAGCTTGGCTGGGAAGTTCTGATTCATCCCCGTGTTCACCAGACATTGCACTTTCGGATTTCCATTTATTTAGGTCTTTACAAAATTCTCTTAATGGAAAAAATTTCAATTCTCTGGAAGACTGTAAAAGGCACCTGGAACAGTTCTTTGCTCAAAAAGATAAAAAGTCTTGGGAAGATGGAATTATGAAGTTGCCTGAAAAATGTCAGAAGGCAGTGGAACAAAAGGGTGAATATGGCATTCAACAAAGTTCTTGGTGCAAATGAAAAATGTGTCTTTTATTTTTACTTAAAGACCAAAGGCACTTTTTGGCCAGCCCAATAAATAGTGCTGCAATGAACATTGGGGTGTGTGTATCTTTTCAAATTATGGTTTTCTTTTTTTTATATTGTCCCTTAATTGATTCTCAAAATTGTCTTCACTCATGTGTCAGTGTTTAGTTTGACTTCCTTGTACTGTTTTTGAAATAAGACATATTTTTTTATTAAAGCATATTTTACTTATAGTTTCATTTAATTATAATTCTATATTACTGAAAAATAAAATCAAAACTATTGATTATTTTTGCTATTGAATTAGAAATAATTTTATTTTTTAAGCTCTGTCTCCTCTAGGAAAACTAATCGTGTTTTTATCCCAAGTGTTCTGTTTCCAAATCCACAGGGGAAAAAAAAAAAGTTTTGGCCAACTTCTACAGAAAATTATTTGAGAAGAAAATATTTTAATGTGGGGATTCTGGAGAAGATGGTGGAAGAGTAAGATGTGGAGATCACCTTCCTCCCCACAGATACATCAGAAATACATCTACACGTAGCATTGCTCCTATAGAACACCCACTGATCGCTGGCAGAAGACCTCAGACCTACCAAAAGGCAAGAAACTACCCACATACCTGGGTAGGGCAAAAGAAAAAAGAATAAACAGAGACAAAAGAATAGGGACGGGACCTGCACCAGTGGGAGAGAGCTGTGAAGGAGGAAAGGTTTCCACACACTAGAAGCCCCTTCACGGGCGGAGACTGTGGGTGGTGGGGGGGAAGCTTCAGAGCCACGGAGGAGAGCGCAGCAACAGGGTGCGGAGAGCAAAGCAGAGAGATTCCCGCACGGAGGACCAGTGCCGACCAGCACTCACCAGCCCGAGAGGCTTGACTGCTCACCAGCCGGGACGGGCGGGGGATGGGAGCTGAGGCTCTGGCTTCCGTTGGATCGCAGGGAGAGGACTGGGGTTGGTGGCGTGAACACAGCCTGAAGGGGTTAGTGCACCACGGCTAGCCGGGAGGGAGTCCGGGAGAAGTCTGGAGCTGCTGAAGAGACAAGAGACTTTTTCTTCCCTCTTTGTTTCCTGGTGCACGAGAGGGGATTAAGAGCACTGCCTAAAGGAGCTCCAGAGACAGCGGGAGCCGTGGCTATCAGCGCGGACACCAGAGACGGGCATGAGACACTAAGGCTGCTGCTGCCGCCACCAAGAAGCCTATGTGAGAGCACAGATCACTATCCACACCTCCCCTCCCGGGAGCCTGTGCAGCCCGCCACTGCCAGGGTGCCGGGATGCAGGGACAACTTCCCTGGGAGAACGCATGGCATGCCTCAGGCGGGTGCAAAGTCATGCCGGCCTCTGCCACCACAGGCTCGCCCTGCATCCGTACCTCCCTCCCCCCGAGCCTGAGTGAGCCAGAGCCCCCGAATCAGCTGCTTCTTTAACCTCGTCCTGTCTGACTGAAGAACAGATGCCCTCAGGCGACCTACACACAGAGGCAGGTCCAAATCCAAAGCTGAGCCCCAGGAGCTGTGCGAACAAAGAAGAGAAAGGGAAATTTCTCCCAGCAGCCTCAGAAGCAGCGGATTAAAGCTCCACAATCAACGTGATGTACCCTGCATCTGTGGAATTCCTGAAAAGACAACTAATCATCCCAAATTGAGGAGGTGGACTTTGTGAGCAAGATATATTATTTTTTCCCCTTTTCCTCTTTTTGTGTGTATGTGTATGCTTCTGTGTGAGATTTTGCCTGTATAGCTTTGCTTTTACCATTTGTCCTAGGGTTCTGACCGTCAGGTTTTTTTTTTTTACTTTTAAAAAACTTTTCCTTATTTTTTATTTTAATTATTTTATTTTATCCTACTTTACTTTATCTTCTTTCTTTCTTCCTTTCTTTCTTTCTTTCCTTCTTTCTTTCTTTCTTTTTTCCTCCCTTTTATTCTGAGCACTGTGGATGAAAGGCTCTTAGTGCTCCAGCCAGGCATCAGGGCTGTGCCTCTGAGGTGGGAGAGCAAACTTCAGGACACTGGTCCAGAAGAGACCTCCCAGCTCCACGTAATATCAAACGGTGAAAATCTCCCAGAGATCTCCATCTCAACACCAAGACCCAGCTTCACTCAACGACCAGCAAGCTACAGTGCTGGACACACTATACGAAACAACTAGCAATACAGGAACACAGCCCCATCCATTAGCAGAGAGGCTGCCTAAAATCATAATAAGGCTACAGACACCCCAAAACACACGACCAGATGTGGACCTGCCCACCAGAGAGACAAGATCCAGCCTCATCCACCAGAACACAGGCACTAGTCCCTCCACCAGGAAACCTACACAACCCACTGAACCAAACGTAGCCACTGGGGACAGACACCAAAAACAACCGGAACTACGAACTTGCAGCCTGCGAAAAGGAGACCCCAAACACTGTAAGATAAGCAAAATGAAATGACAGAAAAACACACAGCAGATGAAGGAGCAAGGTAAAAACCCACCAGACCTAACAAATGAAGAGGAAATAGGCAGTCTACCTGAAAAAGAATTCAGAATAATGATAGTAAAGATGATCCAAAATCTTGGAAATAGAATAGACAA
>NC_041220.1:84245399-84246225 GCF_002837175.3 Physeter macrocephalus | reverse complement strand
CAGACCTAGGGACACATACAGACTGAAAGTGAGGGGATGGAAAAAGACATTCCATGCAAATGGAAATCAGAAGAAAGCTGGAGTAGCAATTCTCATATCAGACAAAATAGACTTTAAAATAAAGACTATTACAAGAGACAAAGAAAGACACTACATGATGATCAAGGGATCAATCCAAGAAGAAGATATAACAATTGTAAATATTTATGCACCCAACATAGGAGGACCTCAATACATAAGGCAAATACAAACAGCCATAAAGGCTAGATATCAATTACAGGAAAAGATCTGTAAAAAATACAAACACATGGAGGCTAAACAATGCATTACTTAATACCGAAGTGATCACTGAAGAAATCCAAGAGGAAATCAAAAATTACCTAGAAACAATGACAATGGAGACACGACGACCCAAAACCTATGGGATGCAGCAAAAGCAGTCCTAAGAGGGAAGTTTATAGCAATACAATCCTACCTTAAGAAACAGGAAACATTTCAATAAACAACCTAACCTTGCACCTAAAGCAATTAGAGAAAGAAGAACAAAAAAACCCTAAATTTAGCAGAAGTAAAGAAATCATAAAGATCAGATCAGAAATAAATAAAAAAGAAATGAAGGAAATGATAGCAAAAATCAATAAAACTAAAAGCTGGTTCTTTGAGAAGATAAACAAAATTGGTAAATCATTAGGCAGACTCATCAAGAAAAAAAGGGAGAAGACTCAAATCAATAGCATTAGAAATGAAAAAGGAGAAGTAACAACTGACACTGCAGAAATACAAAAGATTATGAGAGATTACTACAAGCAACTCTATGCCAATAAAA
>NC_041220.1:84244141-84244789 GCF_002837175.3 Physeter macrocephalus | reverse complement strand
TTTCCTCAACATAATAAAGGCCATATATGACAAACCCACAGCCAACATCATCCTCAATGGTGAAAAACTGAAACCATTTCCACTAAGATCAGGAACAAGACAAGGTTGCCCACTCTTACCATTATTATTCAACATAGTTTTGGAAGTTCTAGCCACAGCAATCAGAGAAGAAAAAGACGTAAAAGGAATCCAAATCGGAAAAGAAGAAGTAAAGCTGTCACTGTTTGCAGATGACATGATACTATATATAGAGATTCCTAAAGATGCTACCAGAAAACTAGAGAATCCTAAAGATGCTACCGGAAAACTCCTTGAGCTAATCAATGAGTTTGGTAAAGTAGCAGGGGGCAAAATTAATGCACAGAAATCTCTGGAATTCTTATACACTAATGATGAAAAATCTGAGAGTGAAATTAAGAAAACACTCCCATTTACCATGGCAACAAAAAGAATAAAATATAGAGGAATAAACCTATCTAAGGAGACAAAAGACCTGTATGCAGAAAATTATAAGATACTGATGAAAGAAATTAAAGATGATACAAATAGATGGAGAGATATACCATGTTCTTGGATTGGAAGAATCAACATTGTGAAAATACTCTACTACCCAAAGCAATCTACAGATTCAATGCAATCCCTATCAAA
>NC_041220.1:84202790-84243638 GCF_002837175.3 Physeter macrocephalus | reverse complement strand
ACTGTTGGTGGGAATGTAAATTGATACAGCCACTATGGAGAACAGTATGGAGGTTCATTAAAAAACTACAAATAGAACTACCATACGACTCAGCAATCCCACTTCTGGGCATTTACCATGAGAAAACCATAATTGAAAAAGAGGCATGTACCAAAATTTTCATTGCAGCTCTATTTACAATAGCCATGACATGGAAGCAAACTAAGTGTCCATCAACAGATGAATGGATAAATAAAATGGATAAAGAAGAAGATATATACAAGGGAATATTACTCTGCCGTAAAAATAAACGAAATTGAGTTATTTGTAGTGAGGTGGATGGACTTGGAGTCTGTCATACAGAGTGAAGTAAGTCAGAAGGAGAAAAACAAATACCATATGCTAACACATATATATGGAATCTAAGAAAAAAAAATGTCATGAAGAGATTAGTGGTAGGACGGGAATAAAACACAGACCTACTAGAGCATGGACTTGAGGACATGGGGAGGGGGAAGGGTAAGCTGTGACGAAGTGAGAGAGTGGCAGGGACATATATGCACTACCAAATGTAAATTAGATAGCTAGTGGGATATGGAGGGTGGGAGGGAGGGAGACGCAAGAGGGAAGAGAGATGGGAACATATGTATATGTATAACTGATTCACTTTGTTGTAAAGCAGAAACTAATGCACCATTGTAAAGCAGTTGTACTCCACTAAAGATGTTAAAAAAAAAAAGAAAACAAATATTTTAATGTTCATTAAGAATTTGAAATTTAGTATATAACATTGAACTTTTGGCCAATTAAAAAGTAATCTTTAGTCAAAGATAATATATATCAAATGGGCAGTCATTCAATAATAATATTTGTAACCAAATTGGCAAACATATGTATCAGTTACTATACGCCAAGCACTATTCTAGAGTCTATACAAATTAGGGCATGTAATAATCTCAACAGCCTTCTGATATGGATGTTACTATTATTTTTATCTTTTAATGAGGAAACTGAGTCAGGAATAAAGTAAAATATTCTAAGCAATCCTAAAATGATTAGAAACTCTGTACAGGCAGCAAAGAAGGGTGAAATTACTGGAGTTTGAAATTAGAAGAAAAGATTTGAATCTCAGCTCCTCTGCTTCAACACAATCATCTCTACTTCATTAGTCATACCTATGACCTTGGCCAAGATACTTAACTTCTATGTTTCAGTTTTTTTTAATTAATAATGGACATATATATGTATCAAAAATTTTTTCTTAAATATAGTTAATGTACCATATTATGTTAGTTTCAGGTGTACTACATAGTGATTTGACATTTGCATACATTATGAAATGATTATCACAATAAATGTAGTAGCAATCTTTCCCCATAGAAGGTTATTATAATTCTACTGAACACATTCTTTATGCTGTGTGTTAATCCCATGGCTTATTTATTTTATAACTGGAAGTCTGTACCTCTTAATCCTCTTCACCTCTTTTGTCCATATCCCCACCCCCATCCCCTCTGGCAACCACTCGTGTGTTCTCTGTATCTATGAGTCTCCCTTTTGTTTTGTTTTTTAGATTCCACATATATAAGTGAGATAATTTGTCTCAGTATTTGTCTTTCACTGTCTGACTTATTTCACTTAGCATAATACCCTCTAGATCCAGCCATTTTGTTGCAAACAGCAGTATTTCACTTTTTTTATGGCTTAGTAGTGTGCCATTGTATGTGTGTGTGTGTGTATATATATATCTTCTTTATCCATTCATCTGTTGAAGGACAGTTAGGTTGCTTCCATATCTTGGCAATTGTAAATAATGCTGAAATAAGCATTGGGGGTGCATGTATCTTTCCAAATTAATTTGAAAGATTTAAAATGGTAAAGAAACCAAAAAAAAAGGATTAATCTTGATTAATCCTTTGTCCCCACTCACCAGTCTGTCTTTTTGTGTTGTTGAGAAGCCGTCTCAGTAATTATTTCCCCACAAATCTTACTTTTCCTTTAAGCACTCAAATTTTAGCCTGCCCATCAGCCAATATGTCTAGAAAATAGAGTTAGTACACTTATCATTTATTTTCTAAGAACATCTTTATTTTCAAACCTCTTATATGTTCAATGATACTGGGTGTGATTGCACAGTTTGGGCACCATACAATTCCGGGGAATGCCATTCACAGAGACTAAAAGTATATGCTGTAGCTGGGATTTATAAAATTGTCTGGATACATTGTTTAAATTATCTCTTCTTTCAGTTTTTCCATTGTGACATAGAAATCAAAACTTATAGCATGTGTTTAGAAGAGATGAAATGTTCTTGGCTATGGATACACAGAAAGTATGACTATATAAAATTTAGAACACATTTTCTATTACTGTAAACTGGAGAATTTTTGTCTTCCATTCATTAAGTCCCCAGGCATCTGCAAACAACTTCACACTTTATCCAAGTGTTAAAATTAAAATAAAATTGTGAACTAGAGCAAAGATTTATTCATCCCGACAGGATACTAAACACTTTTAAGTAAACAATATGTTTTAGGTAAACCAATAAACTAATTAACCCCAATTTGCCTTTTATAAAGTTATCTATCATTTCTATTTAATGTTAGAGCATGTTTTTAAGTATCATCCCTTTCTCTTAAAATCTGCTGTAACAAAGAAATGATAAATAAGAACAAGTTTCTTAACATTTCATTAGCGTGATTAATATTTCTAGGTCTTCCTATGTTGACAGGCTACGAAAAGCTGAGGAGATAAAATGTCATCCATGCCCAACTAGATATAGCCAGGATTCTTATAAACTTTGAAAAATGTGCTCTTTTATGTCTTTTCCGTTACCTCAAACATTTAGTTGATTTTAAAATATGTAAATTGTAAGGGGACATAGAGGTGAAATTGTTCATTGCTTTTGTTGTCCAAATGAAGAAACTGGTCTAAAAAATTTTCTGAAACTGTCAGAAGCATGATAAACCCGAGAATCCATGTTTCCAAAATCCATTTTTGTGGTTATTCCCACTCAAATGTGATGCCTCCTCCCAAAAAGGAAATATAAAGTGCCTGCAGTTCTGGCCTTTTCTAAAGCTCTAATTGCATTTATATACAGGCTAAAGGAATTTTTCTTAGCTATGTCAGGAAAACAGAGCAGGCTAATTATATGATATAATTAATTCTATTTTTCTTCAGAGCATCTACATAACTTAGGGACTATTTTGAATTTAAAAGAAATATCTACTACCATATTTCCTCGTAGATTTATTGAAAGTAAGACAATTTTCTTTATAAACATAACTCTATATGCAATCTGCTTTAAAATGACCATATATTTTTAAGAATGTCTTTCAATGCCAAAGTTCTTCTGTTCTTTTTTTCCCATCTGCTATTTTAAAAGCAGTAACATTTCTTACAGAGAAATATATCTATATTACACTAGGATAAATTTCTTGTCTTCATATAAGAAAAGTTCAGTGATCTTAAATAGTCCATTTAGAAATACAAAAACTAAGAAATTTATCTTGTATATGGAAATGTTTATTGTTACTTTATGGCTTTAGATTTACAGAATTTAATTTTTGCTTTGTAAATTTTAATCTGATGTTTTCAGAGAGGCAGTACAGTATGGTGTGTAAGAGCATCAACTCTGAAGTCAAGTTTGTAAAATTCAAATCCTGGCCCTATCACTTACAAACTGTTACACCTTGGGCAAGAAATGTATCCTCTATGCACTTCAGTTCCCTCCTTGGTAATATGAAAATACTAATTATATGTCTCACTCCCTGATTTTCTGTGGATGTTAAATTAATTTCTCTATATAATGTTCTCAAAACAGTCCAGACCAGAAAAAAGGATTTGTTAAGCTTTAATTATAAGTATTATTACTGGTATGATTGTCACAATAACCAAAGTACAAAGCATGTAACCATCTTCATATATATATTTATACACATATGAAATACATATATGCATAATATATATAAGGTTGGCCAAAAAATTTTTTCTTACAGGAAAACCTGAAAAAACTTTTTGGCCAAGACAATATATATTTATAATTTTATTACTATCAACACATTTATTTAATATATATTTATTTAATTACATTAAATATTAATATAATTATTAAATTATTGTTTTGATTATATTTAGATTATATATATATTTTGGTTATCACAAGTTTTGTTGCAGAGAGAGGATATATATTTAGGGAGGGATGGGAAAGTGACACATCAGACAGAACTCTGCTGTTTTTGAGCTTGGTGTGTAGTCAATAGCATGTGATTTATACTCACACAGAGGAGTCTAGTAAAACCCCACAGAACCTTGACTACATGGTTTATTATTAAAATCTAAATTTCAATCAAGTTTTTAAACATAAAAGATATTTTATGTGGTATTCCAGTTGGCACTGCCTCTCCATACACCCTGCCAGCTCCTTAGGTTTGTTCATTTCTCATCAGCTAAGAACTTTAACTAATGTAATAAGTCCCTGATTCCGTTAGAAGCCTCACAGACCCTTCTAATTCTGGCAAGAGGAGAAGAATTCCACCCTCTCTCTAGGTTCTTGACATTGAGTAGTCAATGACAGTTCACTTCTGCGTTCTAGATAGTGGATGAGACACTTGGGATTCAAGGCATTCACTACCCTTAACATATAATCAAAAGGAATACCCAAGATCATATATAATTTGATTTTATATGTTTGAAGAGGACAATAAAATGCTGTGCAGTTTATAATCTCACAAAGCTTACAAAATCTTTGTAACTAGACTATTACACAAAGTAGTGATCTATTTTAATCATCCTAAACAAAAAATAACACCCTCACCTACACACATGACTACTCAACTTTGTGACCACCCATATGACAGAGGTGAATATAACAGAATAGAGGCTCTGTATTTTTATAATAGGTTTTTAGTTAAAGTTATGCTACAAGTACATAAAAATTTGTAGCTTTTATGAGAGATTCAAACTAAAAAATCTTAGTTTTAAAATTCTGACTGTGAGTTAGAGAGGGAAGAGGCAAGGAAAACAACACCCTAGAATCCTTACATATCAGGATATTTAACATGATCCTCTCATATTATCTCAGAGTTTCAGCAGAGGTCATGGGTGCAAAAATTAATCCAATAGGTACCAAGTACCCCAGATTCTAAATGCAGTACTGCACTACCTATGCATGACATGTTAACAGATTGTAGCACTGTTTCTCTCAGCATTTAGAAATCACTCACCTATATATGGAGGTTTCTCAAAAAACTAAAAATAGAACTACCATATGACCCAGCAATTTCACTCCTGGGTATATATCCAAAAAAAACTCCAAAACACTAATTCGAAAAATATACATGCACCCCAATGTTCATAGAAGCATTATTTACAATTGCCAAAATATGGAAGGAACCTAAGTGTTTACCAACAGAAGAATGTATAAAGAAGATGTGATATATATATATGTGTGTGTGTGTGTGTGTGTGTGTATATGCATGTATATACACACACACACACACACAAAGGAATACTACTCAGACATAAAAAAGAAAGCAACTTTGCCATTTACAACAACAAGGATGGGCTTGGAGGGTATTTTGCTAAGTGAAATAAGTCAGATAGAGAAAGACAAATTCTGTATGATATCACTTATATGTAGCATCTAAAAAAATAAAACAAACTAGTGAATATAACAGGAAAGAAACAGACTCACAGATATAGAGAACAAACTAGTGGTTTGCTGATGGGAATGCAAAATGGTACAGCCACTTTGGAAAACAGTTTGGAGGCATTTTACAACATTAAACATACTCTCACCATACAATTCAGCAAATACACTTGTTGATATTTAACTTATGTCCACACAAAAACCTGCACACAGATGTTTATAGCAGCTTTATTAATAAATGTCAAAAAATGGAAGCAACCAAGATGTCTTTCAGTTGGTAAATGGATAGAGAAGCTGTGGTACATCCAGACAATGAAATATTACTCAGTGCTAAAAAGAAAGGAGTGATTGAGCCATGAAAAGACATGGAGGAAACATAAATGCATATGACTAAGTGAAAGAAAACAATCTGAAAAGTCTTCATGGCATATGATTCTCATTAAATATTACTCTGGAAAAGACAAAACTATGGAGACAATAAAAAGATCAGTGGCTGCCAAGGGTTAGTGGGGAGAGAAGAATGAATAGAAAGAAGACAGAGGATTTGTCAGGCAGTGAAAATACGCTGTATGATACTGTACTGATGGATATTTGTCATTATAAATCTATCCAAACCTATAGACTATGCAATACCAAAAGTGAGCCCTAATATAAACTATGGACTTTGAGTAATAATGATGCATCAGTGTAGGTTCATGAATTCTAACAAATGTAACACTCTGGTGGAGGATGCTGATGATTGGGGAGACTATGCGTGTGTGGTGGCAAGAGGTATATGGGAAATCTCTGTACCTTCTTCTGGTCAATACTGGCATGAATCTAAAACAGCCCTAAAAATAAAGTTTAATGAAAAAAGAGCCATTTATAAGTTTTTGATTATTGTAAATGAAGGAGGACATTTCTGGATGCCTGAAGTTTCCATTTCACACTGTGTTTTTTATTTTTCTTTAAGAATTACTATTTCCAGTCTCTGAGAGCAGCATTATCTCAAGTATTTCTCATGGAAAATTCAAACATCCCTTGAATTTTATTTTTTTAATTCATTAACAAAGTGAACATAACCTTGTATACCTCAATAACTTTGTTCAATATGATAGTTTAAGTAAATTTAGAACAATAATATTATGCTATCATGATTATATGTTTCTGAACTTTTCTAGCTGCATCATTACAGATTAAAAGCTCAGAGATAATTTGGCAGTTCTCAAAAATAGAGTTAAAATTTTAAGGAACAAAATGCTACTTCTTAAACAATGAATCATCACTGAGATACAATTCTCCATCAAGTAATTAGTAATTCCTATTATATTGTAGGTTTTACCAACATTTTTCAAAGGAAGAAGAAAGCTCACAATTGGGTTTTAGAAATATCTGTTTTTGGTTCCATGTATTTCCACATCAGCAGACTGGTCTTGGCATATATCATTAGCAGCTATCTCAGTGGATACAGTTAATTATCACTATTTCTTTCCGATGATGAATACTAAGTAGAATACTTGCTCCATTAGGAGGCCGGAAACTATGCTGTTGATATGAAAAAGATACTGCTAAAAGTACAATGAAGTGGCATCTTTATGCTTTGCTAATGCCTGCCTGAAATTTGGCTCAATGTTTTTAACTACCTAGAGACTATGTTGTTGTTGTGGCCATACTACTAATGATTACAGAAGACATTAGTGGAATTTTGAAATTGTTCTCATTTTAAAAAGACAACTTTCAAATTGATCTTTTTGTGTCACATTGAGGTGGAGAATTTTAAAGGATCCTTACTGAAGGTTGCCTTTCTTCTTTCTTAAAGACATTGCAGGAAAGATGTTTTCAACTTAATTATGTATCGCTAAATGTTGAAACAGGGAAATAGAGTGGCTGAGATGTGATGGGGGAAACTATTTAATATCTTCTTAGAAAAGAAAGAGGACAGAACCATTTCCTGTTTAAAATAAAGATGGCTTAGTAAATGAGAATTACAATGTCACTTTGATGTGCAATTTGATTATCAATGGAAGTATACTGAATGAAAGTTCAGAGGACATTTCTTTCCATCAACAGTGTTTTGTGTAGGTCTGTCATGACATATATAGAGAGTCCTTGTCATATTTTATTCAAAGATATATAAAGGGAATACATTTTTACATGGCAGACTTGTGCATTTGGCAAAAAGCAATGAGTATATACTTTTCTTATTGTCTTAAAATCCACATACTGAAATTGAAGTTAAAAAAAAATGTATTGTGGACTCAACTGACCTCTTCTAAAGAAATGAAGGTAAAGTACATGTTTTATTACAATTAAAACTTAGAAAATCTTGGCAAACATCTTTAGCATTTTTTCTCTTTATATAAGTTACTGAGAACTACTCTGCTCCAACATTGATTGGCCAAAATATTAGAGCAATAAAGATATAAAAAATTATAGACATCGGTCAGAAGCTCACTAAATATGAAATGTAATATAATATAATTTAGGTGGAGATCTGAGGTTAAGTTTTACTATTCACATTAGATTTTATTTTTTTCTGTTAAAATTACTTTCCATTCACTATATCCTGATGGGATCAGAGTATGTAAGGGATTGCTCATAATTTCAGCAACCTCTCTTTGTTCCTTCTTTCTAGTGGAAAATGTTTCTCTGTTTAAATTTCAAATTATTATGCTCGAAATGTTATTACAACTATGCAAGCATCATTTTCCAATATTTTTAAGTATAATACATCAAGGATAATACAAATGATGATAAAGTGGTTCATTTTAGACCCCCAAATGATCAAATAAAATAATAATACATTATGCTAAGATATTGCCTTGAAGTTTCAAAGAACTTTCACTTTTACTATCTCACTTGGTCCTCAAAGCAACTCTGTGAGGCAAGCAGTATCGTTTTCAGTACTATCATGATAAAGGAAAGAGAGCAGCTTCAGAAAATTAATCAATTTATTGAGTCACAAAGCCAATAAACAGCCAAGTCATCTTTTGAAGGTGTGTCTTCTAAATGCTACTTCCACCACATCAGGCTGTCCTTAAACAGAGAATAGTATATTCATCAGACAGCACGATGGCAATGAAGTTATGAAGAAATAAACAATCTATGACAAATGATAATAAAGAATACAAGATTAAGGGAGGAGAAAATGAAAATGAGAAAGGAAGTGGGTGGAGATGGTTGAAGGAGTAGTGAGTAAGGAAAATTGTGGTCAGAAAGCCCCACAGCTTTCTAGAAAACAGGGAACCTGGGATAGTTGCTTCACATTCTTCTCAAACATATCGTTATGCTCCATCAACTCTACATACACTACCCCCCTTCCTGAGAAAAGACATTTAGCAGAAGTCAAATTGGCAGCAAATGATAGGACAGTCTGAGGTGTTGTAGGCAGATGGAAGAACCAAGATTCCTTTACTGATGTGTGAACAGGATTAAGGAAATCCCCCCAAAAAAACCAGTAAAGGTTGTCGGGGTACTCAAGGACTACAAACAGCAGAACAATTGCCACCCTCAAGGATGATGCAAAGGGAAGACATCGTGTTAATAGGGCCCAGTGAGATCTGGAGTCATTAAAAATGGTCTTCTGGGTGGAAACTGTATTGCTGGTGGAATGCAGCTTTTTCAGAAGCAGAGAGGGAGGAATCACGGGAAGTTTTCTTCTGCCCTTGAGCCTCCTACTGTTGTCTTGCAGTGATTGAACCTGACCAGAAGTCAAAAGGTAAGGGGTCCAAATGATAGAGTCCTTAGGATTAGACTTGGTTTAGAGCCTAGGTTAGCCTACAGTTACAGAGTTGGGCACATACAGAGCTGGATAGATTAGGGTTAGTCTTTGGTCAATCTCTTAACAAAGTAAATAAACTGTGAATTTTGTGCTCCCACATCCAGGCAGCTCTCTCTTTCCTTGGACCTTGGGCACTCATTACACTTATCATAAATTCCACTCTGTTTATTTTCCCTAAGGTTAGTTAAGCTAAGTGGACTTCCATTATCGGATTAAGTCACTCCTAGGAGAAAATGACAGTGAGAATTAAGCCTCTAGGGAATACAAGCAACATAAAAGAAGAACTTTTGGAGCAAATACATCTATCACAAGTAGGTTGGAGGAGGAGGAAGATATATTAGAGACGAATACCTTTCCTATGTTCCTAGCCAATGTACTGCCTCTTTTTAAAGGAGATATTCCATGATTAAGAACAGAATCAGCACTGCCCTTTAAATCCATCTCTTCCCTTTTGAATACTCAGGTATTACACCCACTCTGACTATTTAAAAGACCAGGTCTGTCCTGCTGAGATGGCTTTGGCTTTCACAAGTAGTTGTTGATACTGTAAGGGCAGGCAAAAGGATCTAACTACCATGCCATTATTTAGTATTTTTACTGTTACAGACATGTCCTTACTTTTATAGACTCTCTGTTGAGTTTTATGATTAATGGATATGTGTTTCTCTATGGCAACTTTTGAGTAAATCATAGCTTGAATGGTTGTAACTGTAGGTAGCTCTTCCAACTTACCTTATCTGCATCACAAGGCTGGTGTGGATCAAACAGGATAAGGTATGTGAAATGTCTCAATAATTACAAAGTGAAATATAATATTGATTTTTGAACTAGTATTTGTCCCCAAGGTTGAATGTAGCCATGAAGTACATAAATAACACAAAAGTGTGACTGTCATATGGTCATAAACTACTGGAGATCACAGCATTTTTGGCTAATGAACAGAGAAAAGATGGTCATGCGCAAGTTCTCTTTCAAGAAATCATTTAAAGAAGTAATTTCAGCGTGAGTGCATGTTAGTTCAGAATCAATGAATATATTGCTTAATGGTTCTGAAAAATCTTATTGATCCATCAACCTATAAATTTTTAAATATTGCCTATTTGATGCCTTGGTCTTACAAGTTCTGAAGTCAGGAAAGTGGAAATCACACATCTGACACCTGAAAAGATTATATGTGAACTGAATATCTAGTATGAAAAGAAAAAAGCCTAGTAAGACTTGATCTGCCAGTTCGAAGCTCACCATAATAATGGAAAACAGACTTATAAAGATATAAGTCCAATAATATGATAGGTGCTATAGTAAAAAAGTATACTGTCCCCACAAGGAGTTAAAGGGGAGATACAATCACAGCTAGCTTACTGGGGGAGGGAAAGGTATGGTGGGATGTTTTCTCATTAATGACTTCATTGAGCTAAGTTGAGAGGAAAAATGAGTGTTCATGGTAATGTTGATTATTGGCAAAAAAGGTAAAATAATATTCAGGATTTTGGCAAAAAAGAATTGAGAGGAGGGAAATAAGTGAAGTTCTGACTACTTCTCAGTTGGTAACTATTATCAGTTATTATTAATTAAAATTTATTGGTGATTATTTGTGATTGTCACTAAGGACATTTTGTAGATCTAAATAATGGAGAAAAATTATGAGATCATATGAAGAAAGTTGCATAAGAAGCCTGAATAGAAACAGGCAAATATTCAAGGTAGCTACTCTAAGGAATCACAAAGGAAAAAATTCCATTTGTTAATTAAAGGTTTGGAAATTGAAGATTTTATTCAGAAGCTATTCCCTGATTGACTGACAGAATTAATTGCCAGATCTCTGTGAAGCTCATACATGCTGCTTTTTATGCCTCAGAAAGGGAGAAGACTTAAGAAGAACCATTCTATACACCAGCTTCGGAAACAGGATAAATAGCTCCTAAATAGAAAGAAGGAAATACTAAGAAAAGTAAACCAGGAATTATAAGATGCTCAAGAGTTTAAAGGAAAGTAAAGCATGGATGGCTTTGGATAAGAATGTGAAAAAGATCACATGGGAGAAAAAAAATCTGTAATACTTGATAAACAATATCTAGGTGGCTCTTTCTTCATGTGGTGATTCTAAGAGTTTTAGAAAAATAACACCCCGGGACTCTCATAAACTGCTGGTATGAATGTAAAATGGTATAACCTCTTGGGAAATATTTATCAGTTTCTTAAAAAATTAAATAAAGTCCTATCATAGGGCCTAGCCATTCCACTCCAAGGTTTTTACCAAAAAGAAAAAGGAAATATATGTCCATGTAAAGACTTGTATGCAAATGTTCATTGCAGCTTTATTGGTAATAGCCAAAAATTGGAAATAGCCCAAATGTGCATGTCAAGATAATTGATAACAAGTTTATCCATTGGTTATCCAATGGCTATGAAAGTTATGGTTAGCTAAATGATAACCATGATATGCAAATTATCCAAATGATAACCAGGTGTTTATAAACAATTGGGGAATATCTATAAAATGTAATACTACTAATCAATAAAAGGAAAGAACTATTGATACATGCAGTAAGATGGATGAATCTCAAAATAATTATTCTGTGTGAAATAAGCCAGATAAAAAGAGCATATACTATATTAATTAATTTGATATAAATGTCAAGAAAATAAATACTAATATATAGTGACAAAAAATGAATCGGTGATTTGTTGGAGCTATGGGGTAGACTGAAGTATGAGGGAAGGATTACCAGAGGTGTGAGGAAACTTCTGGAAGTGATGGATATATTCTCTCTGATTGTAGTGATTATTGCAATTGTGTATGCATCTGTCAAATTGTACACTTTTAATATGTGTTGTGTATGTGCAGTTCATTGCATATCGAGTATACCTTAATGAGCCTGTCTAAAAAATAATTATGAGGCTCTTTGCTCACGGGGTGATTCTGAGACTTTTAGAGAAGCTGCAGTATCCTATTCTCTGTAGTGCAGTGATAAGGCAGCCACACACACACAAAAAATGTGTTTACCTTGCTAAGCCATCTCTTTATTTGATCTCTAGCCTTGACTGGCTAAGGAAATTTTCCATTGAAGGATTTCACATCCATTCATTCATTTATTCTTTCATTCATTATCTCATAAACACATATTTATCTATATCTATGTTAGGCTCTCTCTCAGATACTTCAAACTCAAATTGTCTTAAATTCAGCAACTTTTCATTTTCCTATGTTATTCACAAGCCTTCTCATCTTCGCAGCTTCTTAATCTCAGTTAATTGCACTATTACTTCACCATTTGTCAGAAAAACTACTTTTTCCCTGGCAACCGTTAACGAAGGGATATAGTGTAGTGCAGGAACTGGATATAAAAAGATAATTAATATTCAGCCTGGGTTCTCAAGGGTATTAAAATCAGGTGGTAGAAGAGTAATATATAAAGGAAATATAGTAATATCATGTCTTGGTATTTATAGGAGATGCAATATACCAACCAATCCTGTCTGCAGGAGTGCAAGAAGTTTTAAAGAAAGATAATATTTGAAGCACAACTTAGAGAGTGAGTACAAATTCAGTTTTCTAAACAAGAGGGAGGGAATAGCATCTTAGTAAAGCAATATCATGAACAAAGGCATGGCAGTATAAAAGACTGGTATGTTTAGGTGCAGATGAGTACGTCTGGTTATATTCAAGAAGATAATAAGGAAGGGTCTTCATATCAAGGTGGCATTTTTAAAAGGTGATAATGACAAAAGGAAACATTTTCTGAATAGAATACTACAGGGAAGCTCTAAATGTACATAGTTTAAAGAGTTGATGGGACCAGAGTTCTTTAAGCTCTCAGAGAATATGGGGTGATGTTCATATCATACATAAAGAAGCCATTTCAAACTTCCTAATTCCCTAGGACATTGACTTCCTGCAGATAAAGCCAGGGACATTCTAACATCTTGGGTAGACAGCCCATGACACCCTGATTCCCCTCCTGTGCCACTGATTCCCCTTCAAAGAAGGAATTGCTGTTCATTTAAAAAGAGGTCGGTAGACAGCCTCTTGCTGTCAGCTCCTTCAAGGTTTACTTTGGTTGCAGAGACCAGCTTCACTCAAGGTCATATCCTTCCTGAGGCAACCCACATTCTGCAACATAGTGGGGAGGGTTTATAGAGTCCAACTATTTTGGTCCAATGCAGGAAAATTCAGAATGGAATCCTTCCAAGATCCCCACCACTGACTTGACTGAGGATGTGACAGGACAGTGCTGTATTTTAGCTCTTCCCTCTGTGCAATCCATTTTCTCCTTCTTTTCACAGGGATTGATTCTTAAGAAATATATTGCACCTCAAACTCCATCTCAGTTTCTGTTTCCAGAAAACCCACCCTGCAACACATCTCAACCTCACTGAATGCTTGATATTGTCAAGGCTAGGTTTTGGTCAACCAACCAAATAAATAGTAGAGCCACTCACAGTTGCCTGAGCTGACACATTCAGTTAAAACCTGTCTCCATATCCATATATTATCTGGTTCTCTGTTGATCTGTTTGGCTTCCTAGATTTAACTTCCTTGGATTTATTCCCAAACATATTTTACAGGTTGTATGCTTTTATAAATTAGCAAATCTTAATCTTACCAATATTTCCAAGTAAAAACTATTATTCTGAGTCAGATTTTGCTCTTATCTCTCTAAAGGATGCTAAACTATGATTGCAATTAACTCTTGAGCAATAAGATTTGGTGGGGTTAGGTCTTGAGGAGAAATGGCATCCCTTGAAAGACTACTTAATTAAGTAAAGTTATCAAACAAGGAAAAGTCCATCTTCTTACCCACAGGTGAAGGTGCTGCTTACACTGGTAAGAAATCTCAGAGTGTTGCATAACCAAAGATTTCAACTTCTACCCAGTACACACAAATTACCATATTCCATTAACAGGATCCCACTCCTCATTCTACTCCCTTATTTACACATAAGTGATAAGGAAAGTGGAAATTTAATTCACATGATCAATTTATATCCACCATAATTAAATTTAGGATATAATTTTCATTGCTACCTGTTCAGCTGTTGTAAGATATGAGTGATTATTTTAGGACCACAGTAGTACTTCTCTGATCATCTGACTGTGATTGGTCAAAGAGTTGTGGCCCAGAGCATGTCATTTTCTTTCCTTTCTTTAGGAAAATCAGAAGCCAGCCTCCCACCCTTAGTTCTTACTCTCAGCGTTAATCTGATAATGGTCAATTAATACAGATATCCTGAAGCCTGGCCAAAAGAGACAATTTTAGGAATGACAAATCTTAATTTAAGTAATTTTGATACCACTACATGCTACAGATTGTCAGTTTCCAATAACTGTTTTCATCATCAAAACTAATTCCAGGATTTTATATTTAAGGATACGATTCATGTGACCACTCCTGGCACCACTTATAGCATCGGTTAGGGTCATTACAGGAAAGAAATTATGTTTGGTATTGCACCAGAGAAAGTTAAATATAGGAAATTGGTCACATAGCTTTTGAAAAGCTACCAGTCCTTGGACTTGGGAACCTACGTAAAGAGATGTTGTCACAAAAACTAGGAGCATGGGGTGGGGGAGTGGCTAACCAGTTGTCATGTAATCTCTGAAGTCAGGAAGAGGGTCCCTGAGGCTCCTGATTCAGAGTAAGTGCTTGGACTTCTAGTGTGTGTGTGTGGGGGAGTGGGGGTGGGGGGCACAATGCAGCCCGTGCTGCTATCTCCCATACAGTGCAGATGGCTGGTGCTAGGAGCGATGGAAGACACAGAGACTGGACCAGAACTGATTTAGGAAGACTCTGGACACCTGAAAAGAATCCTTTCTTCCACCCTCCCTTCTTTGCAGTCTTCCATGAATGCCTCCCACTGATACAAAATTAAGAGAAAACTATCTGTCAAGATACTTCAGGGGCTTCCCTGGTGGAGCAGGGCTTCCCTGGTAGCTCAGTGGTTAAGAATCCACCTGCCAATGCAGGGGATATGGACTCAAGCCCTGGTCCAGGAAGATCCCACATGCCACAGAGCAAGTTGTCACAAAAACTAGGAGCATGGGGTGGGGGAGTGGCTAACCAGTTGTCATGTAATCTCTGAAGTCAGGAAGAGGGTCCCTGAGGCTCCTGATTCAGAGTAAGTGCTTGGACTTCTAGTGTGTGTGTGTGGGGGAGTGGGGGTGGGGGGCACAATGCAGCCCGTGCTGCTATCTCCCATACAGTGCAGATGGCTGGTGCTAGGAGCGATGGAAGACACAGAGACTGGACCAGAACTGATTTAGGAAGACTCTGGACACCTGAAAAGAATCCTTTCTTCCACCCTCCCTTCTTTGCAGTCTTCCATGAATGCCTCCCACTGATACAAAATTAAGAGAAAACTATCTGTCAAGATACTTCAGGGGCTTCCCTGGTGGAGCAGGGCTTCCCTGGTAGCTCAGTGGTTAAGAATCCACCTGCCAATGCAGGGGATATGGACTCAAGCCCTGGTCCAGGAAGATCCCACATGCCACAGAGCAACTAAGCCCGTGCACCACACCTACTGAGCCTGCGCTCTAGAGCCCGCGAGCCATGATTACTGAGCCTGCGTGCCACAACTACTGAAGCCATGAGCCTAGAGCCTGTGCTCCACAAGAGAAGGCAAAGTAATGAGAAGCCCGCGCACCACAACGAAGAGTAGCTCCCACTCGCCGCAACTAGAGAAAGCCCGCGCACAGCAATGAAGACCCAATGCAGCCAAAAATAAATAAATTAATTAATTAATAAAAAAAAAATACTTTGGGATATTCAGGGTCTAGTCTCTCAGGTCCAGGATCACAAAGGAGCATATAGAAAAGTGAATTTGGGGTTGAGATAGCATGAGTAAATATATTGTCCAATCATGTCCACAAAACAATGTTATATTAAAAAAATGGATTAAATAAAAACAGACACACACACGCACACAAACACACACACAAAGCAGAATGATGCCCAAGCTCTTCTCAGGGGAACAATGATTAGAAATCCTTGACAGGAACTAAAGTCCAGTCTGAATGTGTTGAGAAATGACCAAGTTGCAGTTTAGAGGTTTTAAAATGATATCATTTCTTTTTTTATTTTGTGCTAAAAAAAAATGGGCAGCATATGAAAGAAAACTGAATAGGAGCATAATATATTGCCATTACTGTTCAAATAGGGTTTTATTTTTTCTGTTTACTTATGTAGGTAATTTTGTCAATCTTCTGATTTACCTTCTGGTAAATCTTTTGATTTATAACTTCTGAATGTTGAGTTATAGTTAGAATAGTCCTTCCCTTTCTAAAGTGCAAAGGAATTCAGTCAAGCTTTCCTCAAGTACTTTTCTGGCGTCATTTTTTTGCATTTAAATATTTGATCCATTTGGAGTATCCTAGTATGTAATATAAATGACAGAATTACGGGAACTATTAAAAGGTGACATTGATCATGGCACATCCATGATTCTGGGAGCAGAATTATATGACTACATTTATTTTTAAAAAAAATTTTTAGAGTAATATATGCCCTTCTTTATTAATATATTAAAAACCAAGATCTAACAAGAGGTCTAATAATGGCCATAATTTAGCAGTTGAGATGAGCGTAAATGATATGACAAGATATTTGTATCAATTGTACTGTAAGATGACAACATCCGTACTTCTAGTGACAAATCGGTAGATACTGCTAATACACCCTCGTGTTGACAATAATCATAATTGAATAAAATGTTAAATTTCAGTTAGAGTTAATACAAAAAAAGATGCAAATTTCCCCCTGTCCATATCTATGTGAATCCACAGCCCCCAGATTAAGAACCTATGCATCAGAGGGCGGTAACTACAGACTCCAAAAGAAGAGAGAATTTTTGAAGGACAAACTGATTGACACAATTAATAAAAACATTAGAAATTATAAAGATGAAAATGTTTATTGGGTTTATCATTTAGGAGTTCATCAGTGAACACCGCCATTGAAGTTTCACTGGAGAAGTTGAGGGCATAAATCAGATAATAGTAGTTTAAGGATTAGTTGGGGAAGGGGAGTGCAAACACGAGGAAGTGAAAAAGTTGATTAAGATGGCACCTTTTTTTTTTTTTTTTTGGCCGAGCCGAATGGCTAGAGGGACCTTAGTTCCCTGACCACGGATCAAACCTATGCCCCCTGTAGTGGAAGCGCAGAGTCTTAACTACTAGACTGCTAGAAAAGTCCTGAAGATGGCACTTTTAAAAAAAAAATTTAATTTAATTTTTTTATACAGCAGATTCTTAACAGTTATCTATTTTACACATATTAGTGTATACATGTCAATCCCAATCTCCCAATTCATCCCACCACCCAACCCCCCCGACACAGACACACACACAGCTTTCCCTTCTTGGTGTCCATATGTTTGTTCTCTAATCTGGGTCTCTGTTTCTGCCTTGCAAACCGGTTCATCTGTACCATTTTTCTACATTCTACACATATGCATTAATATATGATATTTGTTTTTCTCTATATGATTATATTTATGAAATAGCTATTAGGTTATTGTTCTAAGCCATTAAGTTATGGGGTTTTACTTTGACATGGTCTATATGCCATATAAATGGAATTCTCATTTTTAATAATTTTAATAATTTTAATAATTCATACAGTTGGTCCACTATAACAAAAAGTGAGGGCCTTAGATCAGGAGTTGAATACAAAACTCACAGATTTAGCTCTGAGCTCACTGGAGGCATTACTTCATTCTACAATATTAAAATTGGCAATCACATCATTTAGAAAAGAAAATAAAACCCTCATCATGTCTTCACATTATGCATTTAACAAACATTGTCAGCAAACTTTTCTATGATTAATTCGATTTCAACCCTTAGGGAAAGGTTGCTTTAAAAACATTTACGGTATGATTAATTGAATTTTAGAAATTTGATTAATACTTTGACTTCAGAGTTTTCAAAATACATTATTAAAATTAATTTTACTTGAGTTTTAATAATTCCATGACTGTTCCTTTTGAGCCACCGTTATTTGCTTCAGATTGTAAAATTCACTAAGAAGAAAATTCATGTTCAATAGAACTGGGTGGTGTTGGGACTTTTAGTCTGGAAATGAATAACATGTCTGTGTAGAGATGACAGTGATTTAAGGCTGTGAGAACAGGTCTTTATTTACCTGCCAGACACAGTCTCTGGCCTGGATGCAGTAAATATTTTGTAATTTTATTGGAAACTATAACATCCTTGCACTCACAAAAGCCAGTTTTCTATACAGTATTACATGACATCCTCACAGTAATGATAAATTAGATTCAACCTCCAAAATTTCCAAACCTAACCATTTATAAGGAAAATGGATACTGAAGCAATTTCTCTTCTCAAAACAGCAATCTTCACAATTCCAGTCTGCTGCCAGAGTAATTCTCTTAGGAATACATTGTTTGTTTGTGGGAAAAGGAAATATAACTCCATAGTATTTACTGAGTACCTACTATGTTTCAAACCCTGTGCTATACTGTGCTATGCATTTTAAGTTTACTATCTAGTAACCTCCCACAATAACCCACGAGTTGGATGGTGCTATCCTTATATTGCTCCTGCAGAGACAGACTCCTCAGAAAGGGCAATTTTCTAAATTCACTCAAGTAGGTGCCTTTTAACTCAGAACACATTACTTTCCTGCCAACAAGAACAATCTTAATGAAAACACTCATTTATTTTTCCATAGGAACACAAATTTTACATAAAAATTATATGTATATTAATAAACACACATGCATACATACATATTTAGTTGAGATTGTATGCAGGCAGTTTATACATCTTCAAAATGAGTGGAGAATTTAGGCATGTCCAGTGATTCAAAATATATTTAATACATTTCTTAATCACATTAGATGGAAGAGAGAAACTTGTATTTTACCTGAACCGTTCAATTCTAGCATATGCATGAAAACTGCCAAGATATTTTAAAATAAACGGGTAGTTTGTATTACTTTTCTGTGACTGCTGTAACAGAATAACTTAGGGTCTTAAAACAACAGAAATTTATTCTCTTATAGTTCTGCCAGAAGTTTAATCCATATCACTGGCCAAAATCAAGATGTTGGTGAGGCCTGTTACCTCTGGGGGCTCAAGGGGGAAACCTATTCCTTGTTTCTTCCAGGCTCTGGTAACTAATGCCATTCCTTGATTTTGGCTACATCAGTCTAATCTCTGCCTCTGGCTTCACATCACCTTCTCTTTTGTGCTTGTGTGTGTCAGGGCATGTGCATGTGTGTGTTTGTGTTTATGTGTGGGGGGGGTAAGTTTATGTTTCAAATCTCTGCTCCCTACTTATAAGGATTCATATGATGGCATTAGGAGCCCATCTAACTAATCCAGATAATCTCCCCATTTTAAGATTCTGAAACTAATCACATCTGCAAAGACCCTTTTTCCAAATAAGGTAACATAAGGTAATATTTACATGTTCCAGGGATTGAAGTGTGATATGTTGATGGCCATTATCAGCCTACTACATACTGTGGATATTTCTGTAATTCCTTTGCTTACTCCTTTGCTGTTGGCCTTAAAGAAAACCCATTTATCTTTTAAATGTGCACTGTTAGATTCACTTCACTATTTATTTCATAATTTTCCACAAGGTGTCTTTGACTAGGAAATTCCCAAAACAGCAAAGTGTTGTTGTTTGTTGAACAGTGACACAAGGCAGCAGATTGAGATGACAGTGGTAAAATTGTAATTATGTCAGTTTCAACGAAGATAAAGACAATTCTTAGAACTATTGCACACAATTGTGCTCAGATGTAAGCCAGTTCATCAAGATGAAATGATAAACTGGTCATACTCTATCTTTCCAACCCTGTTTAAAACAGGCTGTTATTTCTACCAAGATAGTCTATGTTTTTTTTCTTGTCCTGTATTAGTTCTACCTTCTTTTAGTGACTGCACCATATTTAATGTGGAAGATCTAATCCACATATCTGAGATGGGATTAAAACTATCTCTGTCCATACTGGTGGTCATGCAACCTTTTTGTAAACCTGAAATTACACCAATTATAAAGTTTACTGAAAAATAAGTATTAATGAAAAATAATACCTATGAAAGACAGACAAAGGAGAAACAAAACATATATAACTGATTTCCTTGAAGAAGAGAAGCACTATAAAATAACAGAAAAAAAAGGAAGATAAAATTTAATAAAAATCGACAGGAACAAAAGAAACTTGAATCTACACATTTAAAGAGCACACAATGTTCCATGAAAAGTTGACACAAAATGATAAAATATATGTCAAGTAGATATCTTAGTAAAGATAATAAATCTTAAAGGCAAAGAAAGAATCCCCATCAGTTATCTCGATGAAAATATTAAGTAATTTTCAAAGGAAAAAAAATCAGTCTGTTTTCCTACATCTTCTTCACAACATAACTTTTTCATGAAAATCAAGGATGACTACAAAATTCTATGTCTAGGCAGGCTGACTCCTTCAAGTCAGTTTTGAACATGGAAGCCATTTTCAATATAAAAAGTCTATTCAAGTTATATGGTATATATTACCTGTTCTTGAAACTATCAGAGCTAAGTTTTTGTTAACTAAGAAATTAATGAAGAAACTTGGTAAAAGAACTACCTATAGAGCAACAAATCCATTTATTTGTATGGCATAAACTAAAAGTGAGCATTAAAAATATGAACAAAAATATAAAATTATGAAATATGACCGAGTAGAAATAACGTTATATAGAAATTTGCAGAGATGGGGGAAAGGTGGAAGTGATGGCCCATTTCTCTTTTATGAACAGAGTCAAAAATATTTAAAGGCAATAAATTAAGAGAAGTATAAGTAGTTTAAAGTTATAAACCTCATTAGTAATAAAATAATAGAACCATTGAAAATGTGGGGAGAGAAAGTAGGGAAAGGAGAAAAGCAATTTCCTCATTGTTCACAATAGGAAGTCAGTACACATGGAAGAAATAAATGATTAAGAATATTGTGCAAAAGCAGGAATAAAGATGCAGATGTAGAGAATGTACTTGAGGACATGGGGAGGGGGAAGGGTAAGCTGGGATGAAGTGAGAGAGTAGCATTGACATATCTACACTACCAAATGTTAAAATAGATAGCTAGTGGGAAGATAGCTAGTGGGAAGCGCATAGCACAGGGAGAACAGCTCGGTGATTTGTGACCACCGATAGGGGTGGGATAGGGACGGTAGGAAGGAGACGTAAGAGGGAGGGGATATGGGGACATATGTGTACGTATAGCTGATTCGCTTTGTTATACAGCAGAAACTAACACAACATTGTAAAGCAATTATACTCCAATAAAGATGTTAAAAAATATATTGTATAAGAACAAATTGAGTTGGCCAAAAAGTGCCTTCAATTTTTAAGTAACAGTAAAAGACACGTTTTTCATTTTCACCAAGAACTTTATTGTACAAAAAATTCACCCTTCTGTTCCACTGCCTTCTGACATTTTTCAGGCAACTTCATAATTCCATCTTCCCAAGACTTTTAATCTTTTTTGAGCAAAGAACTGTTCCAGGTGCCTTTTACAGTCTTCCAGGGAATTGAAATTTTTTCCATTAAGAGAATTTTGTAAAGACCTAAATATATGGAAATCCGAAAGTGCAATGTCTGGTGAACACGGGGATGAATCAGAACTTCCCAGCCAAGCTGTAACAGTTTTTGCCTGGTCATCAAAGAAACATGTGGTCTTGCGTTATCCTGAAGGGAGATGATGCGTTTTCTGTTAACTAATTCCGGACG
The DNA here is from genome assembly GCF_002837175.3 of Physeter macrocephalus. Classification (NCBI taxonomy): domain Eukaryota; kingdom Metazoa; phylum Chordata; class Mammalia; order Artiodactyla; family Physeteridae; genus Physeter; species Physeter macrocephalus. Next base: position 84,221,500 of record NC_041220.1, on the reverse strand, counting down.
CTTTTCGTGGAGTGCTGCTTTCAGTTGGTCTAATTGGGAGCAGTACTTTTTGGAATTAATCGTTTGGTTTTCCGGAAGGAGCTCATTATAGAGGACTCCCTTCCAACCCCACCATATATACAACATCACCTTCTTTGGATGAAGACCGGCCTTTGGTGTGGTTGGAGGTGGTTCATTTCACTTGCCCCACAATCTCTTCCATTCCACATTATTGTACAGTATCCACGTTATTGTACAGTATTCATTGCCTGTCACAATTTGTTTTAAAAATGGAATGTTTCATTACATTTAAGTAGAGAATCACATGAGCAAATATGGTCAAGAAGGTTTTTTTCGCTTAACTTATGTGGAACCCAAACGTCAAAGCTATTCACATAACCCAGTTGGTGCAAATGATTTTCAGTGCTTGATTTGGATATTTTGAGTATGTCGGCTACCTCCCACGTAGTATAACATTGATTGTTCTCAATTAATGTCTCGATTTGATCACTATCAACTTCAACTTGTCTACCCGACCGTGGAGCATCGTCTACTGAGAAATCTCCAACACATAACTTTGCAAACCACTTTTGACATGTTCGATCAGTCACAGCACCTTCTTCATATGCTGCACAAATCTTTTTTTTAATTTCTGCACGTTTTTAACTTGCTTGAAATAATAAAGCATAATATGCCAAAATGTTGCTTTTTTCTTCTGCCACAATATTAAAATGGGTACACAAAAATTCACCAATTTTGATCAGTCTTTTTTTAAATGCATACTGATATGACAGCTGTCACATACAATCTAACAAAATGGTTTCAAATGAAATTAAAGACAATTAAGTGCTACTAGAGCCATCTTATGTAAAAAAACTAACGAATCTTTTGGCCCACCCAATAGTTGTGAAGGTAACCACTGGAACAAAAATACTAAATACTATTTCCTAAAATACTCCAGAAAGCAACGCAAACATTAACGAGGTTAAAAAAAAGAAAAAAAATATTGGACTAGTGTATACAGTATGCTATTATTCATGTAAAATAAATATGCATGAAGATGATATGCACAGATAGAAAGACCACACAAATAATAAGTAACAACGGTTGCCTCTGAGAAATGATTAGATAGTGAAAAAAGTGGAGAGAGATGAAGTTTTGACTTCATTTTCTCTTGACTCTTTTAAAATTTTACAATGAATATATATTGCCTATTAACGTTTAATAAGCCTAAAGAAAAATCAACATATTAGCAAAGGAGTCGAATGTGCAATGAGTGTGCTTTTGGATAGCCGATATTCTTTGTTTTGGTTCACACAATATTCCACGAACAGCTCGGATTCTCACCCATATATGAATGATATAAAATGTGGAAATTGTATGAGTATTGACAGAATAAATCTCAAGTTGTCTAGAATTTTGAATATTTATCAATATTTTTATCTACTAAAAACCTCTTTTGGCCATATTAAAAATTATTCCATTCTCAATTGATCTGTGCTCTGGCATTTTTGAGTTGGGAAAAAGAAGACATAAGATATAATAAGAGAGAGGAGCAGGAAGTGTGAGGATCAGGTGAGACTTCCAGAGAGCAAATGATTGATGGCAATAGAGAGGGCAGAGAAGATACTGCACCGTGGCCAGAGGGGACAGTCTAGATTAATGAAAGGCATCCATGCTTGAAGCTGCTATCTCTCACTTTCATCTGTTCCACTGCTCTCCTAAGGAAACTCTGATTGACAAACATAGTTATAAGTGATAAATGACATCTGTGAGCATTTGAAAAAAATACTTAAATGCAGAGGAAATACTAATTTATTTAAAATTAGTATTATATTAAAAGATAGTCAAGTAGCTCAATGTTTACGTCAAAGAAATAGGTAGCTGTACTTTAAATCCTTGAACTACATGTCATAATACCCTCCCCCTAAATAATAACTATGAAAAACCTTCAACAATTAAATTTGCATAGATATGAGCATTTCCATAAGAAATTGTGTATAAAAAGTCTATCAATTTTTTATATGGTAATGTGGTCCAGTAAAAAGATCATTGAACTGAAAGTCAAGGAGGCTATGTCTTTGTTCCTGGATTTGCCCCTTTTGGTGTAATAAGGGTGGATACTGAGGTTAGATTTCGGTTCTCAGTTCTGCCTCCACCATCTACTATTTAATGTTTATTTCAGTCAGAAAGAAGCCATTCTATGTATTCAAGCTAGAAATTATTTAATTCTCAGAATTGGGTGTTTGTACAACCACTAGGAAGGCTGAAGTAATATAAATTAGAGAAACTGATGCTAGCTAATTTCATTGTAGATTTAATCATGAGAGGACAATTAAATCACCAGAGGAAAATTAATAGTAAATAGTAAACACCAAAAATCAGTTAAGTCAAGAGCCCAGCTTACTGCTTTTTTTTTTTTTTAATTTCATTTATTTTAATTTTGGCTGTGTTGGGTCTTCGTTTCTGTGCGAAGGCTTTCTGTAGTCGCGGTGAGTGGGGGCCACTCTTCATCGCAGTGTGCAGGCCTCTCACTGTCGTGGCCTCTCTTGCTGCGGAGCACAGGCTCAAGACGCGCAGGCTCAGTAGTTGTGGCGCACGGGCCCAGTTGCTCCGCGGCATGTGGGATCTTCCCAGACCAGGGCTCGAACCCGTGTCCCCTGCATTGGCAGGCAGACTCTCAACCACTGCGCCACCAGGGAAACCCAGGCTTACTGCTTTTAAATACCTCATTTTTGAACATGTAGGATGTCACTAGACAAGCCTCATAAAATCCAGTGCTCCTACTCCTGACTCAGAGGATTTTTCTAGGGTCCTTTTCTAATTGTCTGTAGTTCTTGATATTTAGGAGCATTAGTCATACAATAGCTTTTGGCTGCCTCTTACATGGATTGTTTTTTGACTCAGACAAATCATTTAAATGCACTGATTTTGGTTTCATTCTCTCCCTGATGTCTTCTCTCAGATCCAATACAGTACATAGACTGTGTTCTAAAACACAAGGGTGTGAGTATCTTTATCCCAACACACCAGTATTCTGCTAAAGGAAACAAGACTATACGGTCATTTCAAAAAGCATAAGATAGAAATTTGCCTTTTCATAAAGTTGATTAATTTTATGTAATGTTACAAAAGAAATACTATTTGAAAAGACAAAAATTATTTTGTATATTCTCTGTATTTACTAAAATATAATGCAGTGATTAGTGTAAATAATAGGAAAACTTCTTACAATAGTTTTAAAACTATTTTAAAATAGTGACACTGTGTTACATATGAAAGTGATTAATTGAATTTAAATTATCATCTAAAAATGGACATTAATTTGTACTAATATCCTTCTAAATGTCTATGAGTAATACATAATACCTAGATTAATCTGATGATGATTTATCACACTGAAATGTTTCCTCAAAGTATAGGAAAGAAATTAGTCATCAAATTAACATTTTATTACACCATTAGACCAATGAATAGATCATTAGATCAATAACCAGTCCTCACCAAATAAGCACACAAACATGCATTAAGATCTATCTATCATCTATCATCTATCTATTTATCTATCTATCCTGGTAAAATCTTTTGACAAATTGAAAGCTGTAGCTTGTCCTTAAAGAATTTCTTGAAAATTAAATTGCTGTGGAACTGGTAGATCACAGACATACATAATGCTTGTAAATTTGGAAAAGACATTAGAAAAGTGTGGTCAGTCTCTTGTTGTTACATATATGGTGCATGATAGTCAGAGGAAATGGAATTACTGACCTAAAGTCATGAAGTTCTTTACGATAGGGAAATGATACATCTCCGGAGATCTAACGCATTGCTCTTTAATACCTAATTCTAGGAAAAGAAAAATTAAATTTTACTTGTGGAATATGGCTAGACAAGAGAATTCCTAACCATTAACTGTTCTTTCCTGTCAATGTATATAAAAAATACTGCTTTTGATAGGTTAAGTATGTAATAGGATTCTAGTACACATGATTTGATAGAAATTTGAAAGAAAGGATGATTTTTATTAATTAATTGAATTACTGTAAAATATTTAATATTTTATTTATAAAAGAACTATGGCCAGTGACATTCTACATGAATCACATTTTTATTTAGAACAAGTTTGGTTATAGCGTTGGTTAAAAATATTTGTAACTTTTTGGTCTAATATTTGTGACTGTAATATTTGTTGCATGTAACATTGTAGACAGATTCAGAAATATCAACAAAGAAGCTTTCATACCGATTCACTTACTGTTAGGTGTACCTATCCACGAGGAATGCCCATCAAGTACCTAACTCAAGTTTCAGTAAATTTTTAATTACACAAGTGGAAATGAAAACTCTACCTTGCCCCCAAAATAAGAATAGACTGTATATTTTGAAGTCTAAGATTTTTTATTGGCTACTGTTGAAGAATATTTCTCTATGGTGGTATAAGTCAGAACAGAGATTGCCACTGCAGGTAGAGGATCAGATATTAACTGGGAAGTGGTATGGAGGAATGTGTTTAAATGAATAAAAATGAATAAAAAGTGAAAAAATAATGCCAAAGTTGATCCCATTTCTACAATAATAATACTGATAGAGATCATGCTGGAAAGATATACCAAGATTTTATTAGTGGTTCTATCATTTAATTTAGGGTGATTCAAATTTGTATTGAGTTTTTCTTAATTATTCTTTAATGTTTCTATTATGATAGTGTATTCTTCGGCAATGTCATAGAGGGGGAAAAGAAATAACTTGGATAAATTTCAAGATAGTCAAACTTTCCCTTCATTTTTTGTGATATTAAGCAGTTACTTTAAAATATCCACAGACTTTGACAGAGCATAAAACATGATTATATTTCCACCAGCAGCTCGTGTGGCTGAGAATAACACAAGAAGCATAATTGACCTTCAGACTAGAACTGAATGCCAGAAGAAATGTTCATCAAAGAAGAAATCTTATAAAGAGAAATTTCCTGGACCAGTAGCCAAAGAAAATTTTAGTTATCAAAATATTCTAGTCTGTTCTTATTCTTAGGGCAGAACTAAATAATATTTTGAAATAAAGCTGTAGCCTTCACTTTCTCTTGTGTATTTAAATCTTTATTTACATTGTCATTGCTTTTAAATTAAATATTAAGTAGGTGTAAAGCACAGCTCTTAGATTTTCATACTATTCTCCCGCACCCTGAAATATGTATAAAGAAGAATATGTATGTCCTTCTCTCCCTCCCTTTAGAGAAGCGAGAAGGATAGATAAAGTAGGTGAAGAGAGAGGGTAGCTTATGGAAAACATAGGCTTTTATTATGCTTACTTATAGCCTCTATTAGACATTATTTTGTGTGTGTGTATGAGCAATGACAACATTTTTGATTAGATATTGCCAACATAAATCTCTACCCATTGCCATTGTGAGCAGTAGACATGAGCTAGTGGCAGCCAGAAGAGAAGTGGAACAACGTGGTGCCTGCAGCTGATCTAAATAGTGAGAGGGGTATATTGAGATTATACCAAGTGAGCTTATGGGTCCAGAGGAAGAAGTTGAACAAAAAGTTAGGTGATTGTATTAGTTACGGTTGACTGTATTTGTCAAGAACTGTCTTATAACATTGAGGAATGAAACAATAAAAACAGAGAAATATGGAGACCTGCAAGTTTGGAAGAAGTAACTGCTTGTCTCCTGCAGTCAGGAAAAAAAAAATCAAACTGAGAAGACCTTTGAGCAATAAAGGCCAGTTAGACTCGCTCTTGCCTCAAGAATCAAGTCAGGGCACAGCTGTCCCATTCATGCTTAAAATCTCTGACTCGAAGTAGGTGTCTTAGATCAAGGAGTCAGTTCAGGTTTGACTCCCAATGAATTATCTCTATGGGACATAATGACTCAAAAAATGTAGAGGAAAAACATGCTTCTCCAAAGAAACCTGATATATTTAAGACACGAGTTATTAAGAAAGGAGAGCAAGCAGAGTCAGAAAAGCGAAGATTTGTCACAAATCTAACAAGTACATATCAAAAATAAATGTGAGGGAAGCTCTTGCCACATTTGCTGACTATATTGAATCGATGAAAAGCCTACAATGTTTTGAAGAGACTTGTACCATTAACGAAATCGTGGCTTAGACCAAAAAATATCTGTGGCTGATCAAGACTAGAATATATCAGTCACCAGAACTGTGACTTTTCAAGATCCCCAATCCTCTAAGGGCAGGAGCAGGGTGAAAAGAAAAGCTGCTAGTTTTCACTGCTCCTTTTATCTGAAGCTTAGTAGAAAAAAGGAGAGATTACTCAGAGAACAGAACCAAGAAGCACAGAGAACAATGGAGTGAAGATCCCTCACCATATTCTTCCAGGTAGATTTCAAAATTCCCACACAAACCCATAAATATTACTCCTTCTGAATGAGGGTGTTTGCTGAAATTATTTGGTTCCCTGTATATACTGCAGAATTTGTCTATTTAGTTCGTACATTTCTGGATCAAAAAAAAAAACCACATAGGGCTTTTTGATAAAGGGACTGCTACAAAAAATAAATACTGACAGAGATACCAACAAGTAATACAATAAATCTTGGACGTTAAGCTTGATGCCAGGAAAAGATGGCAATTCAATGATATATCCCTTGGAAAGGGATAGTACCTTTTGTGTGTAGAGTGAAAGAAACACTAAATATTTGGTGAACAGAAGGTGAAGTATCAAAATTATTATTCTGCTCATGTGGTAGTCTTGAATCTGGGAATAGGTGGTATAATACTTCCAGGCCAATTAGTAGTTGAATGAAGCTAACTGACATGTTCTGTCCAATAAGTTGTGAGCAGAAAAATGTCAGATGTCACCTCCAGAAGACATCATTTAATTACTAGATCAAGACTTTTCAGATCTCTCTTTCCTTCTGGCACGGTGACCAGCATTTGACATTGTTCTATCCGTTTGAGCCTATAAGTAACTAAATTAAGCAGAGCACACTTCGTAACAATTCCTGGTTGCCCTATAATGTTTGAGGACTAAGCTTTGTAGGTTTGAATCATTGAGGTGTGTGTTTTAATGCACCTTCACTATTTCTACTGATAGGTTTACAGACAAAGAAACAAAGGTTAGAGAATATGTATGATTTGCCTAAGATCATTCAGTGATCTAGCTACTACATACAGAATTGCTATTTGAACTCTTGTCTGCTTCTAAAATGCACTTTTCTTCTTTTTGCTTTTAATTTCTTGCACTTGGAGACATATCTAATCATCTTAAGTACCTTAAAAGCAACCATCTGTTATTCAATCGAAGGCCTTCCTCCTGCTCCAGTCATATTATGAAAACAGCCATCAGCCACAATTCTTTCATCAGTGGTTAGACTTTTAATTCAAGCCAGGAAAATCTTACTTTCTTACCCTTACTCTGCTGTTGTCCAGAGGTACACTTTGGGGACAATCAGTGTCCTCCCCATAATTTTTATTTTTAAGAAATTGGAATAGTTAATAAGTCATTTTTCAGAGCCAAAAGCAATACAGAACTATTTGTAGCCAGGTTCTCTTCTTGTTGAGAAAATCTGACTTTAATGAGGTAGATGGAGAACATTGTGAAGAAAATTCCTGATGTGAGAAATGAAGAGAAAACTCTAGTGGTGCTCAAGCCCTTATTCCAGTTCTTTCTGAGACCCACGTAAAGTCTGCCTTTCCTGCGATTTGAAATCATCTTTGTTTTTTGTAAATAAGTGAGTTTCCATTTCCCTAAGGTAGTTCCAGTTTTGATTATGTCACTAATACCAAAGAATTACAAAATTGTATGCACAAAAGCCTATGAATTACATGTTCAACCTTTTCTATGCTTTCTATATATTTTTTATTTAACTACTGAGTGTTAATAGTTATTTAATCTGCAAATCATGTTTTTGTCATTCCCTATTGAATTTGAAATAGAACACTGTGTAGTCACTCAGAGAGTCTGCTAAAATGTTTGAAGCTTCAATTGACCTTTACATATTTACATGGCAATGAAAAAAGGAAATTGGACAAATAAAATCATGAGTCAGTTCCTATTACAGCCAGATCCAAAGATAAAATACCTAGAATTTTTTATTGGAATATTTTATTAAAAGTACACCATCAGGGCTTCCCTGGTGATGCAGTGGTTGAGAGTCCGCCTGCTGATGCAGGGAACACGGGTTCGTGCCCCCGTCCGGGAAGATCCCACATGCCGCGGAGCGGCTGGGCCCGTGAGCCATGGCCGCTGAGCCTGCGCGTCTGGATCCTGTGCTCCGCAACGGGGAGAGGCCACAACAGTGAGATGCCCGTGTACCACCACCACCCCCAACAAAAAAAAGTACACCATCAAATAGGGGGCTCAAAGATCTACTTTTAGGAATAAGTTTTTATGGAAACATAAATCATTTAGTTTTCCATTTATAAGATTGTCATTGTCAACAGGGTGGAACAGATTAAATGAGAGAAAGACTAACTGTATTTATGATTGTATTACAACTTGAGGACTTGGCTTTTTTTTTCTTTTCAGGGGAGTAAACATCACAAATTCCATGAAGATTTCAGGTAACATTGTTTGAATACAGGATAACTTGTTCCCTGACTGGAAGTTTATTGCTTGAAAATAAAAATATTAAATACTCTTAACCCGGTAAATATGAATTCAATTGATTTCTTTCCTCCCTCTTTTTCCTGTTTGGTGAAATGAAACCATCCAAGAGACACTTTGAACCAAATAAAGAATCTTTATTTAATTTTCCAGAAAGAAAAATGGTATTACGCTTCAGATATAATTGTACCTGAGCTATTCTCCAACTAGGGTTTAGTTATTTTGATTTTGAAAGGGATAATGGCACATTTGGAGTGTGTGTGTGTGTGTGTGTGTGTATGAAGTGAGGGAATAACTATATTATAAAATAAAACATTTCATTCCTTTTAGTTTGAAAGTTTAAACTTAGAAGAGATGTTACTTTGGTCAAGCACAAATGTATCTTGTATTTGACTGGTAGCATCTCTCTGGAGATATATTTATCTTTTAAATATTCTTATCTTTGTTTTTAATATTATTTTATTATCCTTTAATTATAAGACTTAGGATATATATACATGTATATAATTGCCCATATCATACATATATAAAATATTTATATGTACTTGCCCTTACCCTTCACTGAAGAATCTTTGTTAATTTTGAAATGTCACATTTTTTTAATGGCTTAAATGGTAAATTTTATTTTATATCTATATAACCCCAATTAAATAAATTAAAAACAAACCAACAAAACAAAAATCCTCAATACTTATTATCTCACAGTTTCTGTGGGTCAGGAATCAGGAGTAACTGAGTTGGATGGTTTTGGATCAGAGTGTCATGTGGTTGTTGACAAGCAGCAGTCATATGAAGGATTACCTAGTCTTAATAATCCATTTCTATGAAGACTCACTCATAATTGTTGGCTGGAGGACTCAGTTCCTCACTATGTGGACCTATCCACAGTTTTGCTTGGTGTCTTTATAATATAGTGTCTAATATCACTCCTCACAGTGAGTGATCTAAAAGAGAGTACAACGAGGAAGCCATGATTCCTTTTTAAATCTTACAAGTGATATCCTTTTATTTCTACCACATTCTGTTTGTTAGAAGTGAGTCACTAAGTATAGTCAACACTCAAGGAGAGAGGAATTAGGCTAGAAGGCGCATCGAAAATTTGTGAATGTATCTTTAAACTATCATAGTGAAATGTATTTTTGATTGAATAATTACCATCATACATTATAATAGCAAAACCATTAAATGAAACACTTAATAATGAAAGAGATTATCTAAAAAGCATATTGTAGAGGGTATATTCTAGAAACATATTATAAAGGACGTATTTAAGGAATACATGTTGAAATTGTCAAATGATAACATATTACTGACAGTGGTTAAAGCAAGCTAGGAAAGAGTGTTAATAAATTCAGTCTTTGCATATCCCAGAAACCTGCACTAGATGTTCTTTGAGGTCTGGAGGATGGAGAAATTATGTAAAGACAGTCAAATTCATGCCAGGTCTCAAGGAAGATAAATATGAAAACGTGATTAGAGGATGTAAATTTCATAAAGAATTTGAAAAGTCAGTCCAATTGCACTTTTCTCTCAAATAATCACTGACTGGAGGGTTCTGTTCACACCTCTCTTAAAGGGACATGTTATTAGCTATAATGGGCACAGTGTGAGCTTCAACAAATCATTAACTACTTGGGGAACACTTTCTTTTCCCCTTCTATAAGTCCTTTTATTAAACCATGCCTGTAATGAATCAAAGAGCTAATTATTAGCAGCTGTGATGCTACTGGTGTTAGGGGAACAAAGAACGCAAGGACTTCTCAAGGATCCAGAAATATAACTTTTATCAGTTCTGGCACTGAACAAGGAAGGGACAGTCAGTCCAGGATCGCTTCTGGGAATATTTACCTTACTGCTTACACTGGGTGGATTTACAGGATTCTTAGACCCCTTAGACTACTGTTAATAATTTAGAACATTTCCTTCACTATAAAATAGGGAAAAGAAAGACAAAAGGACCTCCCCTTGTCACAGTTAATTGTGGCAGACTCCAAAACAGACAGACCACTTTCTGAATCTGAGATCAGGGGTTTTGTACTACATACTGTTATCCTTCATAGCCCTTCCCATATTGATCCTCCAACCCAATATGCGTTCATTCACTATTTGTTTATTTAATACTTAATATTTGAATATCACTGTGTACCTCTCAGTTCTCCTTTATCTTTTTTAATTTACTTCAGAAAATGTAGTAAATATATGATCAGAGAAATACATATTTTGTTATATTTTTCTAATTTATCAAAATCCATGGAATATAGGCAAATGTTTATATATTATATATATAGATACACATATATATATTTAAGCATGAATAGATAGATGATAGATAGATCGATAGATTGATAGACAGATAGTATTAGCATTCCCATGGTTGGTAATACTCCATTTGTGTATTTTTTTGTTTCATTTATTTATTCAATATAAATGTATAGTATGTTCCTATATTCTGATAGGGTAGGATCTAGTGATAATTCTACAATTTTTAATATTATGTATACCACCTACAATTTATAACAAAATGGTTTTTCCTTTAAGACCCTCACAATTTACTGATGCAATTTACCAGGGACACACACACACACACACACACAACGGTTTTTCCTTTAAGACCCTCACAATTTACTGATGCAATTTACCAGGCACACACACACACACACACACACACACACACACACACACACACACACCCAGGTACAGTAATATAAGTGTTAAGTAGAGATATATACCAACTACTAGAACACTAAAATGTTTGAAATGAGATGCATAGAGAAAAAATATATATACTAGTTAACATCACATTTTAATAGTAGTTTTTCCTATTTACAGACTTTTTAGAACTTATGGACAGTATAACCATTTGAATAATTAGATCAATAGGATTACTTCTATTTCAGAACTACAGTAGTTGGGGGAGAAATGAAAGTGCACATGCCAGTGGGATATTTCCATTTAAAACAGAAAGTTTAAAAGGATAAGCATGATTTATACACTCCTCAATCTCCCCTCCCAAAATAAAGCGATGATTAGATCATTTGGGAACGTTTGAGCATGGGGGTAGGAGAGAGACTCTAGACAGTCTGAGTTTGCTAACTGCACCACCATGTGGCAGCAGGATGCTCCCAGGCTGCTCCCAGGGATAATTATCACCTACCTCTGAGGGAGCAGTAGTTCCGGAAATGAGGTGCATCATCAGATAAAAGGGGAAGGCACCTCACAAGCGTTCTATTCCAAGCTATAAAATTCCTTTGTTTTCAGAAGAAGCGGTTATGAATTATGGTCCACTCCTGTTCAAATAATTAGGATTTGTGGTGTTTAAGAATTACCTCCATTAATGAAGTAAAATAGTATTAATAGTGAGGCAGCAAGCTGTGAAATATAGAAACATTACTTCCTAAGACAGCTGTTCAACTGCTATTAAAATATGCAAACTTCCCTAGAAAAAAATTTTTTTTCTAGTCAATCAGTGCCTGGCTAGCAAACAACGACAAAGGAGAGAAATAATAGCCCCATAAAAAGAAGAGTTCTTCTGAGCTATTGAAACAATTATGGCACAAACTAAATCACTAAGGGAGCAAAGGATCATTTTGGGATCAAGGAATCAGAGAGTGGGAATTAAGTGATCAACACACAAAGGTGTATTAACGAAATGATAAAATAGCAATTCAGCAAGAAAGTTCACCTGAGAAGGAAAACCTGGTTTACTAGAGAAGCAACAAGTTTTAACGTGATTTTTATAGGGATAAATATGTGGATAAATGAAAACGAGTTTTGTTTATTCAGCCATCAAAAACATTAATTGGGCTTCCCATGTAAAGATTTGAACTTTCTAAATAAATGTGAAGATATTGGAATCCCTAAAATTGAGAATCCTACTTTGATCATTTACCTGTGATGATGACAAATTGAGACAATATTGGGGGGTGGGGGAATACCTAAATAATCTAACTACTTAATTTTACCTATTTCACCACCTTTCAAGGTACTCAATAAAATCAATACATAATTTCTGAGACTTTCAGTGACTACACTGTTTTGTCAAGGGAAGCAGAATATCAGCTCTATTATAAGAGTAAAAGATAATTTTCAATGTGTTAAATTTCAAATCATGTATAAAAAAGATCATGAAATAGTTTTCTTTCTTGCAAAAAAGCTTCAGAGAAAGATACAGTAGAACTTTTAGTTTTGTATTATTAGTGACCTACAAATTCAAATTTCTATAAATCCCTTGGAATAAAAGTCCTGAAAATGAACTTTAAAAATATATATGTGGATAGTAGAAAGAAGAAAAAAGGTCTAGTGAGAGGCTGAGGGGAAATTGTAACAGGAAAGAAAATGGGAACCTAAAGACCTTAGAAAAGGCAAGAAAAAATAAGGAAAAGGGCACAATAGAACCTCAACAAATTAAGCAAAATGTTGTGTAAGAATAGTCTATATAGGTCATGCAATGCTCTGCATGTAAAGGGGCAGGACCCTAGGGCCCTTCCCGGGACAGAGCTCTCCTCCATATCCTCTGGTTTAGCTCCTGTCTGAAGGACCTAGATAACAGTATTTGATGCACATTTCCTGAGTTGTTTTATAGATGTGAAACCCCTACCAAATGGAAGATGTTAACTACTTGATGACCATAAGCACATAGCCCCCAGGCCTACTGGAGACTAAGGAACAAAAATGTTAACCCCTGTGACACTGCCCTGTTACCTTACCATCAACCAACCAGAGAACTGTGCATGAGCTAATCACATACCCTGTGACACTCCTCCCTCTCACCTTGAAACCCATCGAGGAGTTTGGGCTTTTTGAGTTCTAGCTGTCCCAGACTCCTTGTACAGTGCCTTACAATAAATGCTGCACTCCCTTCACCACAACCCAGTGTCAGTAGATTGGCTTTACTGAGCGTGGACGAGCAGACCCAAGTTTGGTTTGGTAACATGGAGAGAACATGGAGAGCTTTTGGGCAGCTATGTATATTTTAAAGAGAGTCCAGGGCCTGATTGGCTTTTCAGATGATGCACTCGGTGTAGCAACACCAAGTGTAGAAACTACTTCCATAATTTTACACCAAATAATGGCATAAGAGGCTGAACTAAATGTCTGAGGATACGAATGGGCTGGCATCCTGAAAATGTTAAATCTGAACTGTATCCGTAGGCAATTTTAAGGTTCAGTTCCTGCATCTGTAAATGAGAATTTTGCAGTAGGCGTCTAAGAAATCAGTATGCTTGCAGGTGCACACTTTCATTTCTATTACCATCGGAAAGTGATTTCTGGCACACAATGTAATAAGGTATTCTCCCAAAACCTTGTCTAATTTATTAATATTACTGATTTGATGTATCCGTAAATATAGTTAGTATATAACTGGGTAAAATAAACCAAACTGCACAAGTAAAAAGACTTTCAGAAATTGTAACCTTTAGAGAATGTGAATAAAAATAACAGATGATATTGGATATCTGCAATGTTATTTGCAAAGAAATTGATGTTTAGAAGCAAACATACTTCCCAAGTATCTCACACACACACAAAAAAAGAGTCCATTTTCAGCAAGACTTCACCAGAAGGTGATATGGCATATCAACTCTAAACTACATTTTGCTATTTGCATATCCCTAAAGTACTCTTTTGTTGCTTTGTTTTACATAGCATTCAGGAGAAAAAAAACAAAAACAAAAAATTAGCATTTGCCATTATTGATTCTGTTTGTTTCAGTGCTGAATCACATTGAATTTAACAGATTTTACTTCAGCTCCTAGAAAGGTATACACTTTTCATATTTTGGCTACTTATACTCTCATTTCCATAGTTTTTATAATATGTCATTCAAATACAATCCATTTCTATATCCTGATTTTTTCATCTCATTAAATTAGTTTTATTTATTTATTTATTTACTATTTTGATTTTTGATCTTTTAGCAATCTAATATCTGGGACAGAGGTATCTTGAATTACAGATATTAATAGTCATGTCAAGAAAGTTATCTCCAATTGTAAAAGATTAAATCAACATTCTTTTTTTTTTTTTTTTTTTTTTGTGGAATGCGGGCCTCCCCCTGTTGTGGCCTCCCCCGCCGCGGAGCACAGGCTCCGGACGCGCAGGCCCAGCGGCCATGGCTCACGGGCCTAGCCGCTCCGCGGCATGTGGGATCCTCCCAGACCGGGGCGCGAACCCGGTTCCCCTGCATCGGCAGGCGGACGCGCAACCACTGCGCCACCAGGGAAGCCCTAAATCAACATTCTTGTATATATTCCGAACTTTTGTATATTTGATTTTGTGATTCTACTACCAGAGCCTTATCTGGGCAAAAATTAAAAGTGTAAACCATTTCTGGCCCCACAGAACTAAGGATTGGATTTCATATATAGTAACCTAATTAGCCTGCTTGCTTTCTCTTATTTCAAATACATAGATATAGTCATTGTATTTATTTGAATGTTTATTTCTCAGATATCTGGTTCTAAGTTTTTAGTCTTTTGTTTTGTTTAAATGTGCATATTCAACACATATGCAGAGCTTCAATCTGACTGGTACTCACCAGTTGGCTTGTCCTGGGTGCTACAGCCAATATCTTTGCTAGTTGAGCCAGAGGCTAGTCTGATTCATTGAGGCCTCTGTCCTTTAGGTTGCTGAAAATCATGGAGATTTTTTACTTAAATATGTTAGATTGTAAATAGGACTTCTAATGGCATGATTCAGATATAAGATTTTTTTCTTTTTCTTATTTTTTAAAGTAACCTATGTAGTATATGCTCAATTAACATTTACTTAGAATATTTTACTGCTTTTGAATGAGTGAATGTATTTATTAAAATAATTTGCATGTCAATCTTCTTAATGATAGAAAATTATTCTGAGGCAATCTGTTTTTATTTTTTAGACACATGTGCAGAAGCATAAGCTTAATTAAAATGTAAAATGTAGAGTCTTAATTTATATTATCTGTACCAACTTTTGTCTACGTATCGGGATATAGCAATCATAGATTTGTTTTTGCTTTTGTTTTTCTAATTTTATGTACTTGGTCAAAGAGTTTAGATAGATCCACTCCCTATCTATTCTTAACATCAAACACAGTCTATTATATATGAGACATGTTATCCTCCCAGTCACAGCGTTCTGTCTGCATTAGAAGAAATTATTCCCTGCTTCTGGCTTTATGGCTTCGTGGAAGATTATTAAATTCCACAAAACTACAAAAATCAGTTGTAGTTAGGAAAACAGTTTTTGTCAAACACACACATTGATCACTTCACTTGAGAATGCCCATGGTGACTCAAATATGTTATGAAATAATTCCATATACATTTTTAGCAGATGCTACTCTGTGTCTGAATGAAATCTCTTAAGTTCAAGGGGAGTCATTCTAGAACTTGTAAAAGTAGAAGGAAATATCAATTAAGTTCATCTTGTTCAATGTATCATTTAAAACTTGTGTTTCCTTATTTATTTTCATTTTGGATGATCTGTCCATTAGTGAAAGTGGAGTGTTAATTGATATTTATAGGACATTCCATCCAAAAACAACAGAATACACATTTTTCTCAAGTGCTCATGGAACATTCTCCAGGATAGATCATATATTGGGTCACAAATCTAGCCTTGGCAAATTTAAGAAAATTGAAATCATATCAAGTATCTTTTCTGACCACAACGCTATGAGACTAGATATCAATTACAGGAAAAGATCTGTAAAAAATACAAACACATGGAGGCTAAACAATACACTACTTAATAACGAAGTGATCACTGAAGAAATCAAAGAGGAAATCAAAAAATACTTAGAAACAAATGACAATGGAGACACGACGACCCAAAACCTATGGGATGCAGCAAAAGCAGTTCTAAGAGGGAAGTTTATAGCAATACAATCCTACCTTAAGAAACAGGAAACATCTCGTATAAACAACCTAACTTTGCACCTAAAGCAATTAGAGAAAGAAGAACAAAAGAACCCCAAATTTAGCAGAAGGAAAGAAATCATAAAGATCAGATCAGAAATAAATGAAAAAGAAATGAAGGAAACAATAGCAAAGATCAATAAAACTAAAAGCTGGTTCTTTGAGAAGATAAATAAAATTGATAAACCATTAGCCAGACTCATCAAGAATAAAAGGGAGAAGACTCAAATCAATAGAATTAGAAATGAAAAAGGAGATGTAACAACTGACACTGCAGAAATACAAAAGATTATGAGAGATTACTACAAGCAGCTGTATGCCAATAAAATGGACAACCTGGAAGAAATGGACAAATTCTTAGAAATGCACAAGCTGCCGAGACTGAACCAGGAAGAAATAGAAAATATGAACAGACCAATCACAAGCACTGAAATTGAAACTGTGATTAAAAATCTTCCAACAAACAAAAGCCCAGGACCAGGAGGCTTCACAGGTGAATTCTATCAAACATTTAGAGAAGAGCTAGCACCCATCCTTCTAAAACTGTTCCAAAAGATAACAGAGGGAGGAACACTCCCAAACTCATTCTGTGAGGCTACCATCACTCTGATACCAAAACCAGACAAAGACGTCACAAAGAAAGAAAACTACAGGCCAATATCACTGATGAACATAGATGCAAAAATCCTCAACAAAATACTAGCAAACAGAATCCAACAGCACATTAAAAGGATCATACACCATGATCAAGTGGGGTTTATCCCAGGAATGCAAGGATTCTTCAATATACGCAAATCAATCAACGTGATACACCATATCAACAAACTGAAGGAGAAAAACCATATGATCATCTCAATAGATGCAGAGAAAGCTTTTGACAAAATTCAACACCCATTTATGATAAAAACCCTGCAAAAAGTAGGCATAGAGGGAACTTTCCTCAACATAATAAAGGCCATATATGACAAACCCACAGCCAGCATTGTTCCCAATGGTGAAAAACTGAAACCATTTCCACTAAGATCAGGAACAAGACAAGGTTGCCCACTCTCACCACTCTTATTCAACATAGTTTTGGAAGTTCTAGCCACAGCAATCAGAGAAGAAAAAGAAATAAAAGGAATCCAAATAGGAAAAGAAGAAGTAAAGCTGTCACTATTTGCAGATGACATGATATTATACATAGAGAATCCTAAGGATGCTACCAGAAAACTACTAGAGCTAATCAATGAATTTGGCAAAGTAGCAGGATACAAAATTAATGCACAGAAATCTCTGGCATTCTTATAAGATCAATGGAACAGGATAGAAAGCCCAGAGATAAACCCACACACCTTATATGACCTTATATGGTCACCTTATCTTTGATAAAGGAGGCAAGAATAGACAGTGGAGAAAAGACAGCCTCTTCAATAAGTGGTGCTGGGAAATCTGGACAGGTACATGTAAAAGTATGAAATTAGAACACTCCCTAACACCATACACAAAAATAAATTCAAAATGGGTTAAAGACATAAATGTCAGGCCAGACACTATCAAACTCTTAGAGGAAAACATAGGCAGAGCACTATATTACATAAATCACAGCAAGATCCTTTTTGACCCACCTCCTAGAGAAATGGAAATAAAAACAAAAATAAACAAATGGGACCGAATGAAACTTAAAAGCTTTTGCACAGCAAAGGATACCGTAAACAAGACCAAAAGACAACACTCAGAATGGGAGAAAATAGTTGCAAATGAAGCAACTGACAAAGGATTAATCTCCGAAATTTACAAGCAACTCATGCAGCTCAATAACAAAAAAACAAACAACCCAATCCAAAAATGGGCAGAAGAACTAAATAGACATTTCTCCAAAGAAGATATATGGATTGCCAACAAACACAAGAAAGAATGCTCAACATCATTAACCATTAGAGAAATGCAAATCGAAACTACAATGAGATATCATCTCACACAGGTCAGAATGGCCATCATCAAAAACTCTAGAAACAATAAATGCTGGAGTGGGTGTAGAGAAAAGGGAACCCTCTTGCACTGTTGGTGGGAATGTAAATTGATACAGCCACTATGGAGAACAGTATGGAGGTTCCTTAAAAAACTACAAATAGAACTACCATATGTCCCAGCAATCCCACTACTGGGCATATACCATGAGAAAACCATAATTAAAAAGAGTCATGTACCACAATGTTCATTGCAGCTCTATTTACAATAGCCAGGACATGGAAACAACCTAAGTGTCCATCAACA
>NC_041220.1:84186136-84202688 GCF_002837175.3 Physeter macrocephalus | reverse complement strand
GATAGGGAGGGTGGGAGGGAGGGAGATGCAAGAGGGAAGAGATATGGGAACATATGTATATGTATAACTGATTCACTTTGTTGTAAAGCAGAAACTGACACACCATTGTAAAGCAATTATACTCCAATAAAGATGTTAAAAAAAAAAATAGAAGGAAAAACAAGGAGGTGATAGTAAAATAAGCAGGCATTTTCCCATAACATTTTTTCAAACATCCCTGTGAATATATAATCAACATTTTATCTAAACTCACTGTATGTAAAAGCACAATGTGTTTTTTTATCAGAAGCATTGAAAAATAAATATATAGTTTTCTTAAAAATGAAAATGCAACATGGAAACTCTATCTGATGATATTTAGGACTTTTCAAGCCCTTTATTTTTCTTTGCATTTCATTTTCAAGAAACGTCTACAATTATATAGAGTATTTTCATTTGTAACCTTATATTCTGACTGCTTTTGTTTCTTACTATTAATTTTATTCATTGTTTTGTACACAACAGCAACATTACTTTGATCTAAATGTTTAATGGAAATTCAAAATCAAAACTTCAGTTTTTATTCTATTTTAAAGACTTCTGATTTTCTATTACTATTTAAAAGGTCAAATTAATTTTAAATTCGCATTTCATACTATATCTATGGTGCTGATATTTGGCATTATAAAATTTCAGAAAAAATAATAGTTAAGGAATTAAATAAGTAGAAAATGTCAACAAAAATATTGATGAAACAAATTGTATTGACTTCAAAGTTTAAAAAGTAACTCAGTGAGGAAATGATATGCTTTACTAAGAATCTTCAAACCTATTAACTGAACTACCTATGATTGTTCTAGTTACTTGCTTTAGCTGCTTACTGAATCCCTCTATAACAAACATGGGTACATAAAGAAAGAACATTTTAATTTTAAATTTATACCTAAGATTTTAAACTCCTCAAATAATGGGATACCTTTATAACCTCTCTTTCACCCTTTTAACAAAAAAAATTGCAGTGTTCTTTATGTACAATAACATTAAAATTTTAGTGGCTTATTAAACACAAAATATATTATTTGGTTACAGAGTAGTATTTCCACTAATTTATCTTTCCCTAATTTCTCTAAATTTTGTAGTTAATATTGTAATAAACATCACATAGACTTTGTAGCTTGTTCCCTTTCTACCCTACATGTCCTTAAATATGTGACCATTTTCTTTTTTCTTTTTCTTTTTTCTTTCTGTTTACAAACTGGTCATTGATTTTCAGAGCCCATATTTTTCCTTTTACAAAGACACCCAAATGCATTCAGCAAACAGAATCATCACTGTTTTTTGACCTCTGCTTCTGGAGCTTGGAGTTCCTTTGTTCAAGTGACCACAAGTTCCAGTATCACCAAATATTGTGTCACTATAAAATGGTAACTGTTTTTCCAGTCTATGATTACAGCTTCTTCTCTGGTCATCAACTGGCCTTTTTGCCAATGTCTTATATTTTAGATCACACATTTAGTTTAGGTTTGGGCAGCACACCGATTCTAGGTACAAAATTTTGTATCAGTCAGATTAATGTAGGTTATGTTGCATTGACATACAATCCCAAATCACTGTGGCTAAAACAATAATTGTTCATTTCCCTCACTCTGTATGACCAACATTAGCAAAGGGGCTCTGCTCATCCTAAGGAACCAAGGCTGATATAGATGCTATGTGTCAGTGATGCTTCCATAATTCTCATAGAAAGGGGAAATGAGTGCAGCTAATTGTAAACAATTCCTACCAGCTTCTTTCTAGAAGCGAAAAATGTCATTCCTGTTACCATTTCATTAAGTAAAAACACAGAAAACATTGTCACATCTAACTACAAAGGGCAGGAATGTGCGATTCAACTATGAGCCAAGAAAGAAGGGAGAAACAGCTTTACTGTTGATCAGTGATCTAATAATAACAGTAGTAATCATCATCATCATCATCATCATCACTAACATCATCATCTCAGTTAGAAGGAGTGTCAGGGCAAGCTTCAATGAAGATGTCATAACTAAATGGATATTTGAAAACAATATGTTAACTAAGGGAAAAAAGAAGTGTGGAAAGTTATTTTACAGAGGAATAACTTTTGCAAAGAGTCTGTGAGAGGGAAGGAACATGCTACATTGGAGAAAAAGAAATCACATGTGGCTATGAGGCAAGAAGAGGATCTCAAAGTGGAAATCATGTTAAGTGTTTTCATCTTTGTCTTAAGGGTAAAAGAAAGCTATCAAAGGACTACAATAGTGACAAAAAGTATACAATACTTAGGAATAAATTAACCAAAGAGGTAGAAGACTGGTATGCAGAAAGTAACAAAACTTTGCTGAAAGAAATTAAAGAAGATACAAGTAAATGGAAAAACATCCATGTTCATGAACTGGAAGGCTTAATATTGGTAAGATGGCAATACTACCCAAAGTGATCACCAAATTCAACACAATACCTATCATTATACCAACAATGTTTTTTTTTGCAGAAATAGAAAATTCCATTCTAAGATTTACATGGAATCTAAGGGATGCTGAATAACCAAAATAATCTTTAAAAGGAAGAACAAAGTTGAATGTCTCATACTTCCTGATTTCAAAATTTAATACAAAGGCATCATGATCCAGGGTTGTACTGGCATTAAGCCAGACAAATAGACCAATAGAATAGGACAGAGAGTCCAGAAATAAGCCGTTCCAAATGGTCAAATGATTTTCAGCAAGGGTATGAAGACCATTCAAAGGACAAGGGATAGTCTGTTCAACAAATGGTGCTGGGAAAACTGTATAAGCACATGCAAAAAAAAGTTTTTAAAATGGTAAGTTTTTTGTTATGTATATTTAATCATAATTTTTTTTAATGGGAGCAATGTATCTTACCTTCTTTACTCCTAAGTAATTACTCATGACTCAAATTTGTCAGAAAAAGTTCTGTGAAAAACCTCTCAATTTATTTTTTAAATCACTTTTTAAAATTATAATTGATGTACAAAAATCTTTATATATTTAATATATACACCATGGTGAGTTTAGATAATAAGTATACATTGGTAAAACCATCATCACAGTCTACTCTATAAACATATTCATCACTTCCAAAAGTTTCCTCCTGCCCTCATTACTTGTCATTAGTATTATTTGTGTGTGTGTGAGAGAGAGGGGGCCTTATAAGAGCAAAATTTCTTGGCAAAATTTTAAAGGCATAATGCAGCATTATTAACTATAAGCACTATGCTGTACAGGAGTAGATCTCTAGGAGCTATTTATCTTGCATAACTGAAACTTTGTACCCTTTGACTAGTACTTTCTTGTTTCTTCCCTTCCCAGCTTTTGGCAATCACCATTTCACTCACTGCTTCTAAGAGTTTGACAATTTCAATTTCTCTCTCCACACTCAGAATTTATCTGTAAGATATATATACAATTTATTTCTTCATCATTTATTTTGTAGTCATGATTTTAATTAGTTATTTTATAAGTTCTGCCTTGCCAAAATAATTCTTAAAATACATTAATGCAAAACATTAATGCAAAAAGATGCATGTGCACAGGCACATGGGCACCCCCCATGTGCACACGTATGCATGCATGCACACACACACACGGTAATGTCTTAGGAAATTCAAGTCAGAAAAAGTGGTTTTGATTGTGATTAATTCCTTTTTATATATAGGTATAGCATATTTTTGATGAATAATAGCATATCCCTTTTTAGAATCCTCAACTATTTAATGCCAAGTACAATCCGGAAAAAAAATAAGAAATGTTTTTTCTACATCTGAAGTCAAACTCATACTTTTTTCATAACAAGGGAGAAATGAACCTGCCCTCAGACCAAATGGTATTGAAATATTACATATTTTAAGAATCAAGGTCACTGCTATCACTTGCTGGTTATTTAGTTTCTCCATTCAGTCCTATAAAATGTCAGCTTATGAAATGGAGTTGCTAAAAATGGACAATGAGAATCTTAACAATCAGAAAACAAGGTCTGGGGTTGTTGAGTGCAGTTCGTTAGGGAGAGCAACTCAATATTTTTCAAAGAAAATTATTTATATTTCAGAAAACATGAAATTTATTTAGTCCATCGTGATGACACAGCAGAAAATTTGTAATTAATTTTAGAAATATGTAAGAAATTACCTATTTTTAAAAAAGATAATAATTTAAAATTTTATTTCCCTACTTACAAAAATTTACTTATCCCAGAAATAGGTATGCATATATCATGCCAGATATGCCATATGTTTTTCTATTTCACTCTGCATGTTTTAGTTTAATCCTTTGGGTACAAATTCAAAGTTAAACATATAAACAAGTGAAAAAAATTAACTTCAGTTAAGGTAGGAAAAACTAGGAAACTTTATAACAGAATTGTGTTTGAGTATAATAAAAAGTTGAAGGTCATTTGTAAACATGACCCACCTCCTCATCTGATTCCTGCACATCTCTGATATAAGAACATTACACACAAAATCAACCAAACAAGAAAAAAATATTGTTGCAGTTACGTATTAGACTTCTATTGCTGCTCTAACAAGTTAACACAAATTTAGTGGATTAAAGCAATATAAATCAATTATCATCTTACAGTTCTATGAGTTAGAAGTCTGACTTCTGGGTTAAAATAATTGTGTCAGTAGGTTTGAATTCCTTTCTGGAGGCTCTATGAGATGCATTTCACTGCCTTTTACAGGTTCTGTAGGCTACCACATTCCTTGGCTAGTGGCTTCCTTCCTCCATCATGAAAATTAGTTATGTCAAATCTCTCCGTGAATTTAGTCAGGAAAGGTCTTCTTGTTTTCTGGAGTCATCTGATAAGGCTGGATCCACCTGGATGATCCAGGTTAATTTGCCCATCTCAAGGTCCTTAACCTTAGCACACTTGCACAATTTTCTTAGCACTTTTGCCATGTAAGGTAAAATATTCACAGGATCCAGAAATTAGAATGTGGACATCTTTGGGATTTATTATTCTGCCTACCTCAACTTGTTTTCTAACTTCTATTTTTATGAAAAAAGATGATAATTTGAGAATGGTAATTATGTTCTGATTATGTATATTATGTATTGTACAATGCTAATAGTTTCCCCTTCCAACTTCTAATGCAGTTACTCTGAAGTAAGCAATAGCAAGTGGAGAGTATATACTTTCACACGTTTCTACACTTAAACAAACAAATAAAAGGGGTATAAAGCCATCTCATGCAAAAGAGGATTCCATGATACATCTATATCAGTGCTTAATATTCTATTTTTTGTATAAATATTTTACTCTGCTTTATATTAATACTACTTTACAGTTCATTCTGTATTCTATAGTACATTCTCTCTCCCAATTTGTCTGTATGATGAAATAATCACAGTATATTATATAGGTATAAATCAATCATGGCATAAAACATGTCTGTTTGATGGAAATTAAATTTGTTCCAGATATTACTAAAAATATCACAAACAATATAGCAATAAATACTTCTGTATACATGCCAGTAGGTATTGACGGTACAATCTCTGAAAGTAACATTTCTAAAGCAAAGTCCATGTATATTGTGGTGCACCTGTTAAGTCAAGTAGTTGAGTATCTGTCCCAGTCTCTTTCCAGTTTTTCTTTTTTTTTCTTTAAAGGCTGAAAAGCTTAAGAATTATGTTTCCTAGACTCCTTTGCACCTAGGATTCCTGATAAGAATATTTCATTTCTTACAATTTTACTATTACTCTTTACTACTTTCTATGTCTGATAGGTTTATTTGTAATATTTTTGTTTCTTTAAAAGGGGTATATCACTCATTTTAAGTCTTTTCTATATAATGAAAATAATTAAAATTATGTATTTTCATTTAAAATTTCAGCTGTGTCCAGAGAACATAAATTTCTACTTTTATCAGATTATTATCAGAAAACAAGATCTGATTTAGAGATTATCATCAAATTATTTCAAGAAAGGAATGATTTTTTTAAACATACTCCCCTGTTTTTATATTTATTTTATTTTTATTAAACCTACGTAGAAATTTGTATGTGTGAATATATTCCCAAAGATTTATAACAAGGAATTAGGTTTATTACTTTATTACTTAATTATTCATTATTCAATAACTTTTTCAAGTTTACAAATTGTCACCATATCTAACTCTCTACCAGTAATTATGTACACACTCTGTCCTACTGTTTTCGTTGCTTATTGTTGTCTCTCCCTGAATGGAATAAAAGGTCCATTAGAGCAGAGAGTTTTGTCCTGTTTTGATTACAGATGTGGCCCAAGATATAAATGAGTGCCTGGCAATTGGTTGTGGCTCAATACCATTTGCTGAAAGAATAGACTGATGGAGTGTCTACAATATGTCAGGCACTGTTCTAGGTTCTTGAGCTGTATTTGTGAAGAAAACAAAGATTCTTGTGGAACTTACAGTGTATGGGGTAGAGAAAGTCACATAGCCAGTGAACAGTAGTCATAAAATTAAGCTATATAGAATAGTAAAATTTGATGAGTACAAGGGAAAATAAACAGTATGACAAGGACAAAAGAAATCAGAATCATTGGCTAGGTTGCAGAAGTAGTAGTTCTTTTATGGTGCTCATGGCAAGATGTATTAAGAAGGAAATGATTAAGCAAAGTCTTAGAGGTAAAGGAGTTAACCATGAAGATAGAAGGGGATGAAAAATGTCAAGTTGAAGGTACAGACACGTTAGGGAAAGGAGAATTCTCTAAAGATAAAAGGGTAAAGTAGAGATAGGGATAGATAGGTGGTGAAGAGACCAGAGTTGTAAGGAGAGGGTGCAACTCTTGTGGGACCAAGACCAGAGAATGAACTTTGTTTCATCCGATTGAAATGGGAGGCTTGACGAATTCTGAGCAGAGAAGTGTTATGTGGTTTTATTTGAAAGGGATCATTCTGATTGGTACATTGAGAGTAAATAGTATGACGGTGAATTTAGAAGCAAAGAGTGCTTACCATTTTAGAAAGACTGATCAACTGGGGCATCCAGGCATCACTGAACATTAACAATGTGTCATTTAATATTGAACTGTTGAGAGTATAAATTTTAAAAGCTGCCTATATAAACTGTTTCTTATAAATCAGAAAAGCTGAATTAAACCTTCCTTATAAAGAGAGTAGTAAATCTTTAAAAATAAATATATGCATACCTACATACACACATATATTTATGGTTTATTTAATTTGTAATAAATGTGGCCCTTTTTTTTCCTTTCTGTTTCTGGGTGTTAGATTTCCAGTGTTCTTCACGTCTAGTATTTAGTCAAACTTTATAATTGAGCACAATGATTTCTCACCAGAGTGGAGGAAAACAAGACAATTTCCTCTTGTGAACAGAAATGAATACAAATTCAATATATGTTTATTAAATATAGACTATATGAAATTATCAATTCAGTATACATAACCTGAACAAAAAGCAATCCATCAAACATACGGTTTTTATAGATCACATTTTATAAAGACTTGTTGATAGTTTTTACTCACATTTTTGATGCCTGAAATGCTTTTTCAACAAAGGTTACTCACATACATTTATGTGAATAAATGAAATACACTTCAATGACTGTAATGACATTAAGCAATTTCATTGGTCTCCCACCAGCCTCACCTTAGGGAAGGGGTAGTAGGCTGCAGTCTTATGATATATAAAGCAAAGACAAATCTAGAATGAGTTATCTTGAGGAAGCTTGCATAAGCCACTTAGATAGCCTCATCCACCAGGGGGAGAACAGCAGAATCAAGAAGAACTACAATTCTGCAGCCTATGGAACAAAAACCACATTCACAGAAAGACAGACAAAATGAAAAGGCAGAGGACTATGAACCAGATGAAGGAACAAGATAAAACTCCAGAAAAACAACTAAGTGAAGTGGAGATAGGCAAACTTCCAGAAAAACAATTCAGAATAATGATAGTGAACACGATCCAGGACCTCGGAAAAAAAACGGAGACAAAGATTGAGAAGATGCAAAAAATGTTAAACAAAGACATAGAAGAATTAAAGAACAGAGATGAACAATACAATAACTGAAATGAAAAATACACTAGAAGGAATCAATAGCAGAATAACTGAGGTAGAAGAATGGATAAGTGACCTAGAAGACAGAATGGTGGAATTCACTGCCATGGAACAGAATAAAGAATAAAGAAAGAAAAGAAATGAACACAGCCTAAGACACCTCTGGGACCACATTAAACGCACCAACATTCGCATTATAGGGGACCCTGAAGGAGAAGAGAGAGAGAAATGACATGAGAAAATATTTGAAGAGATTATAGTCCAAAACTTCCCTAACATGGGAAAGGAAATAGCCACCCAAGTCCAGGAAGCACAGAGAGCCCCAGGAAGGATAAACCCAAGGAGAAACACACCAAGACTCATAGTAATCAAACTGACAAAAATTAAAGACAAAGAAAAATTATTAAAAGCAAAAAGGGAAAAATGACAAATAATATACAAGGGAACTCCCAGAAGGTTAAACAGCTGATTTCTCAGCAGAAACTCTACAAGCCCGAGGCGGGTGGCACGATATATTTAAAGGGATGAAAGGGAAGAACCTACAACCAAGATGACTCTACCCAGCAAGGATCTCATTCAGGTTCGACAGAGAAATAAAAAGCTTTGCAGGCAAGCAAAAGCTAAGAGAATTCAGCACAAACAAACAAGCTTTACAACAAATGATAAAGGAACTTCTCTAAGTGGGAAACAAAAGAGAAGAAAAGGACCTACAAAAACAAAACAATTAAGAAAATGGTAATAGGAACATACATATCAATAATTACCTTAAATGTGAATGGATTAAATGCTCCAACACAAAGACACAGGCTTCCTGAATGGATACAATAACAATACCCATATATATGCTGTCTACAAGAGACCCACTTAGGACCTAGCAACACATACAGACTGAAAGTGAGGGGATGGAAAAAGATATTCCACGCAAATGGAAATCAAAAGAAAGCTGGAGTAGCATACTCATATCAGGTAAAATAGACTTTTAAATAAAGATTATTACAAGAGACAAGGAAGGACACTACATAATGATCAAGGGATCAATCCAAGAAGAAAATATAACAATTATAAATATACATGCACCCAACATAGGAGCACCTCAATACATAAGGCAAATGCTAACAGCTATAAAAGAGGAAACAGACAAAACACAATAATAGTGAGGGAATTTAACACCTCACTTACACCAATGGACATGTCATCCAGGCAGAAAATTAATAAGGAACCACAAGCTTTAAATGACATGATAGACCAGATAGATTTAATTGATATTTATAGGACATTCCATCCGAAAACAGCAGATTACACTTTCTTCTCAAGTGCACACAGAATATTCTCCAGGATAGATCACATCCTGGGTCACAAATCAAGCCTAAGTAAATTTAAGAAAACTGAAATCATATCAAGCATCTTTTCCAACCACAATGCTATGAGATTAAAAATAAATTACAGGAAAAAAACGTAAAAAACACAAACACATGGATGTTAAACAATATGTTACTAAATAACCAAAAGATCACTGAAGAAATCAAAGAGGAAATCAAAAAATACCTACAGACAAATGACAATGAAAACACGATGATCCAAAACCTATGGGATGCAGCAAAAGTAGTTCTAAGAGGGAAGTTTATAGCCATAAAATCCTACCTCAAAAAACACAAAAAAATCTCAGATAAACAATCTAACTTTGCACCTAAAGGAACTAGAGAAAGAAGAACAAACAAAACTCAAAGTTAGTAGACTGAAAGAAATCAGAAAGAACAGAACAGAAATAAATGAAATAGAAACAAAGAAAACAATAGCAAAGATCAGTAAAACTAAAATCTGGTTCTTTGAGAAGATAAACAAAATTGATAAACCTTTAGCCAGATTCATCAAGAAAAAGAGAGGACTGAAATCAATAAAATTAGAAATGAAAAAGAAGTTACAAGGGATACCACAGAAATACAAAGCATCATAAGAGACTACTACAAGACAGTCTATGCCAATAAAATGGACAACATGGAAGAAATGGACAAATTCTTAGAAAGGTATAACCTTCCAAGACTGAACCAGGAAGAAATAGAAAATATGAACAGACCAATCACAAGTAATGAAATTGAAACTGTGATTAAACATCTTCCCACCAACAAAAGTCCAGGACCAGATGGCTTCACAGGTGAATACTATCAAACATTTAGAGAAGAGCTAACACCCATCCTTCTCAAACTGTTCCAAAAAATTGCAGAGGAAGGAACACTCCCAAACTCATTCTATGAGGCCACCATCACCATGATACCAAAACCAGACAGAGACACAACAAAAAAAGAAAATTACAGACCAATATCATTGATGATATAGATGCAAAAATCTTCAACAAAATACTAGCAAACAGAATCCAACAACAGATTAAAAGGATCATACACAATGATTAAGTGGGATTTATCCCAGGGATGCAAGGATTCTTCAATATACGCAAATCAATCAATGTGATACACCATATTAACAAATTGAAGAATAAAAACCATGTGATCATCTCAGTAGATGCAGAAAAAGCTTTTGACAAAATTCAATACCCATTTATGATCAAAACTCTCCAGAAAGTGGGCATACAGGGAACCTACCTCAATATACTAAAGGCCATATACAACAAACTCACAGCAAACGTCATTCTCAATGGTGAAAAACTGAAAGCATTTCCTCTAAGATAAGGAATAAGACAAGGATGTCCACTCTCACCACTACTATTCAACATAGTTTTGGAAGTCCTAGCCATGGCAATCAGAGAAGAAAAAGAAATAAAAGGAATACAAATTGGAAAAGAAGAAGTAAAACTGTCACTATTTGCAGATGACATGATACTATATATAGGTAATCCTAAATATGCCACCAGAAAACTACTAGAGCTAATCAATGATTTCGGTAAGGTTGCAGGATACAAAATTAATGCACAGAAATCTCGTGTATTCCTATAAACAAACAATGAAAGATCAGAAAGAGAAATTAAGGAAACAATCCCATTCACCATTGCAACAAAAAGAATATAATACCTAGGATGAAACCTACCTAACGAGGTAAAAGACCTGTACTCAGAAAACTATAAGACACTGATGAAAGAAATCAAAGATGACACAAACAGATGGAGAGATAAGCCATGTTCTTGGATTGGAACAATCAATATTGTGAAAATGACTAGACTACCCAAAGCAATCTATAGATTCAATGCAATCCTTATCAAACTACCAATGGCATTTTTTACAGAACTAGAACAAAAAAAATCTTAAAATTTGTATGGAGACACAAAAGACCCCAAATAGCCAAGGCAATATTGAGGGAAAAAAATGGAGCTTGAGGAATCAGACTCCCTGACTTCAGACTATTCTACAAAGCTACAGTAATCAAGACAGTATGGTACTGGCACAAAAACAGAAATATAGATCAATGGAACAGGATAGAAAAATAAACTCAAAATGGATTAAAGACCTAAATGTAAGACCGGACACTATCAAACTCTTAGAGGAAAACATAGGAAGAACACTCTTTGACATAAATCACAGCAAGATCTTTTTTGACCCACCTCCTGGAGTAATGGAAATACAATGATTGTCTCTTTGCCCCTTTCCAATCAAGTACAGTAATAATAATTACTTTGGTCTCAATTACAATGTTCTTTTCAGCCTACATAATTCACAGATACATATGGTGTTAAAATTTCTAAAACACTATGGGCAAACACCTTTTCTCGGCCCCCATAAATTGCAAGAGCTGAGCCATTAGATGTTATTGTTAAAGTCACCTCCTCATGCAAAATATGAATGAAAATAAAAGGTAAATTTGTTTTCATAGCATCAATGTATCTTTGGTATTTCTCTAAGGCCTACAGATGCCATCACTAATGAAGGGACCTTCAAGAGTAATAAGCTCAAGTCTCTCATTTCAAATGATGAAAAAATGTAGGTTTCAGAGATCACATAGAACCAAAATGGTGTGAATGCACACAAATCACTGCATAAACCATGTTTCTAATCCCTATTCTCATGCATGAGCTCTGTACATAAATTTCCAATCCCTTACTGGTATGGGGAAATCAATATCTGACAAGTGAGATTCTTCTATAATAGTTAATCTTCTGACTTATTTATTTTCCCTGAATTTGAACATATTTTTGAAGTTTTAAGTGCTAAGTCCTTGAAATGATATCTTTTATTTCAACATATTTCTAAAAGTATTTTGGCAAGCACACTAGGCTTTAGTTGATTTCTAAACATAGCATAATGCTCTTGCTGACTAGGAAAATTTTTCCTTAGGTACATTTTAGAATATCTTTTTAATGTTAATCTAATAGGCAAAGGAGTATGGTAACATTTGCATTTATGATGAGATAGGGTAACTGTAAACAATTTTAAGAATAAATACTCTCCAGTTTTAAGGATAAATATTGTTGCAGCAGTCCAATCTTTGGAACACTGAGTCTAGTGCCTTGAATAGTGTATCTAATAAACAATTTATCTAGAAACACCAATCCTTTTCTGTGCATCTGCCTCTATACGGAACATACACACCTATCCAGTAACAAATTACTGTGTTTTTAAAATATCAATTGAACTAGGAAAGGAAGGTAAGCAGATAACTCATTTTTTCCCCAAATTAAGTGTGTATCTAGGTGTGAAACAAAGATAAACTTACTTTCATTTATATATGGAAACAGTCATACTTTCATTTATATATGGAAATAGTCATATAAAAATGATTTTCATTAGCTATGAATTCCTTGCCTGTATTTTGTGAATACTATTGTGATTTTTTTCCTTGAGCAAATATCATATATATGAAAATCTTGTCACTGAATAAAGACTGTTAAATATATAGATTAGATAAGCCAGGGAATTTCAACCCCTGTACTGTGATAACAATCAAGATCTTTCTCTTGGTAATAGAATATTAGTGATATATGAGATTTATGTCATAATTTAACTGATTTAAGTTTAATATCATTTATATATTTTTTAAAAATTGGCCTTGGTGCTAACACAATAGTTCTACAGATAATTGGAAAAACAATTTTAGTAGAATCATTCAAAGAATATACTGCTACATTCAGAAAGAAATATTAAGAAATATATTTAAATCAATGATCAACAGCATGAATTGTATCAAGGTATTTGAACGTATTTAAAAGAACATGATAAAAGGAAAGCAAACAACATTTGTTAATATTTTAAAATTTGAATTACATACTTAAAGAGATTCTTATATCTATATATTTCATAAGATTCCTTCTTGCTTCCCTGCTGAAAATACTGTTCTTCACTAGAATTCACAGACTTTTGTATGTCCATAGGCTATTTTAATTTAGGGGGGTTGGGGAGGCAGTTGTATACAGAGGCCATAAGTTTAAATCACTTGATTTGACTTGTTTCAAATTTAATAATTATGTTGTCATTTATATTTGTCACAAGAATAGCATACTTGGCATAAATACTAGTACCCGTGAACAGAGATTTTTTGTTGTTGGTACAGAAAAGGATTCCTTATTAAAATCTTAGTTTAAACCTCAGCAAAGATTTTTTTTTTTTTTACACTTCATTTCTTTTTTTAACATGATATTTAATTTACATATACCTTATTTAATGAACCATGCAGTTCCCTAAACTGGCCTTGAAGTGGATTGAAAATGTCTAAGGGATTGGGTTAAAATCAGTCACCTTTGGTCATCTAAAAATCAGTTGATGGGAAGATGGAATTATAGTTTACCACATATTCTAAAGTTTATAATTCAGATGGATATTGAAGCAACAAAAAAAAGTATAAATCTTGAGTAGTTATTAATGAATTTTTAACATTTGCTATTAATTGATCAAATCCATTGTAATGTTTTATTTTTAATTTAATTAAAAGTCAATTTGTATTAAATTTAAAAACAAAATTAGAACTTGAGGGAGTCTTAACATCTCCATATTTCCATTTGTTTCTTTTTAGGTAGCTCCTAAATAAATTCACCTATTGAATTAATTTTAATTAAACATTATACAAATGACAAGAACAATGTGACTTTTTCTGGAGGTGACTTCAATGTATGAAGGACAATATAATTATAATTATGCACTAGGTTTCTCTTTCTAGGGATTGCTAAATTTTTGAAAATCCTTTTTTCTGTGTCAACTTTGAAACATCATTGAAGAAAAAAGCTGAAGTAGTACATTTTATCAGAAAACAACAAAAAAGTACTTTTGTACCTTTTTGTATTTTAGTGCCAAAAGTACTTTTGGCACTAAAATATTGCCAAAATTAGTCATGTTTGAATATAAGTTTATTCTTTCTTGTCCTCATGTTGGAAGAATCAGATATGAGATTTTTCCCCATTCTCAATTTTAAATCACTTACTTTATCTAAGATAATAAAATTTAAAACATTTTTCTATGAAAATATAACTTTACTTTCTTAATCGATTTTTCACCATAAAAAAGAATGAAATTTTGCTATTTGCAGGAACATGGATGGACTTGGAGGGCATTATGCCAAGTGAAGTAAGTCAGACAGAGAAAGACAAATACTGCATGATGGTACTTATATGTGGAATCTAAAAAATAAAACAAACTAGTGAATAAAACAATAAAGACAGACTCACAGATATTGAGAGCAAAATAGTGTTGACCAGTGGGCGGGGGGCGAGGAGGGGAAATACAGAGGTGAGGGAAGTGGGAGGCATAAACTTAGGGTGTAAGATAGGATCAAGGATGTATTGTACAACATGGGGAATACAGCCAATATTTTGTAATAAATGTAAATGGAAAGTAACTTTTAAAATTGTATAAAATAAAAATTAAGGCTTACATATGAAGAAACTAATATGAACAGTGATTAATAGTCTAAGAATAATAGGTGGCTGAGTCAATGCTCTAACACAGCTCTTTGGACTCCAAAGCCAAACCTTAATCTTAATCTTGAATATATATTGAGATTCAATTCCTACATCTATTAAATGAAAAGCTTGAAATAGTTAAGCTTTTAGATATCATCCCTCTCCTAAAACGTATAACTCAGTATTGAATAAATTTAAAAGTAAATGTACTTTATTTATATTATCAGTTACTAGGAATTTTACTATATACATAAAATATTAAAAAATGATTGAGATACAAAGGGCACATGAAAAAATGCTCAACATCACTAATTATTAATGATTGAGATACAAAGGGCACATGAAAAAATGCTCAACGTCACTAATTATTAGAGAAATGCAAATCAAAATAATAAATCCTGGAAAGGTGTGGAGAAAAAGGAACCCTCCTACACAGTTGGTGGAAATGTAAATTGGTACAGCCACTATGGAAAACAGTATGAAGGTTCCTTAAAAAAATTAAAAATAGAACCACCATATGATCCTACAATCCCACTTCTGGACATATTTCCAGAGAAGACCATAATTTAAAAAGATACATGCGTCCCAATGTTCATTGCAGCACTATTTACAATAGACAAGACAAGGAAGCAACCTAAATCTCCATTGACAGATGAATGGATAAAGAAGATGTGGTATATTTATACAATGCAATACTACGCAGCCATGAAAAAGAACAAAATAATGCCATTTGCAGTAGCATGGATGAACCCAGAGATTACCATACTATGTAAAGTAAGCCAGATAAAGACAAATATCATATGGTATCACTTATATGTGGAATCTAAAAAAATGATACAAATGCACTTATATACAAAACAGAAATAGACCCACAGACCTAGAAAACAAACTTATGGTTACCAATGGTGGGGGAGGGATAAATCAGGAGTTTGGGATTAACATATACAC
Source organism: Physeter macrocephalus (assembly GCF_002837175.3). Classification (NCBI taxonomy): domain Eukaryota; kingdom Metazoa; phylum Chordata; class Mammalia; order Artiodactyla; family Physeteridae; genus Physeter; species Physeter macrocephalus. The sequence continues at coordinate 84,186,880 of NC_041220.1, read as the reverse complement.
ACTACTATATATAAAATAGATAACCAACAAGGACCTACTGCATAGCTCTATACTTAATATTTTGTAATAACCTAGGAGGGATAAATCAGGAGTTTGGGATTAACATATACACACTACTATATATAAAATAGATAACCAACAAGGACCTACTGCATAGCTCTATACTTAATATTTTGTAATAACCTATAAAGGAAAAGAATCTGAAAAATATATATATGTATAATTGAATCACTTTGCTGTACACCTGAAACTAACACAATATTGTAAATCAACTATACTTCAATAAACAAATTTTTCTAAATGATTAAGATAGAGTGATTGCTTTTGGTGATCTCATAATTTTTACATGCTCTGTAAAACAGTAAGCATAGGATGAATTTGAAGAAAGCTATCCATTAGAGTAGATTATAATTTACTGCTCAATACATATTTTTGAATGGCTAAATAATAAATAAGAAACCAAAAATGTAAACAACCTAAATGCTTATTGATAGGTGAATATATAAATACGTTGTGATACATACTGATTGCATATAGAAGTAGAAAAGAATGAACTACAACCCTAATTAAAATGTAGAGGGGAAGGGTAAGCCATGACGAAATGAGAGAGTGGCATGGACATATATACACTACCAAACGTAGGGTGGATAGCTAGTAGGAAGCAGCCGCATGGCACAGGGAGATCAGCTAGGTGGTTTGTGACCACCTAGAGGGGTGGGATAGGGAGGGTGGGAGGGAGGCAGA
>NC_041220.1:84168970-84185831 GCF_002837175.3 Physeter macrocephalus | reverse complement strand
GGTGGGAGGGAGGCAGATGCAAGAGGGAAGAGATATGGGAACATATGTATATGTATAACTGATTCACTTCGTTGTAAAGCAGAAACTAACACACCATTGTAAAGCAATTATACTCCAATAAAGATTTTAAAAAAAAACTGCAACAAAAACATTGCTCTGAGTTACATAAATAAATTTAAACTTAAAAAAAAATGTAGACTAAGATTAGATAAATAAAACATAGCAAAAAATGCAAGTTTCAGAAAATGGAAAATAGTATGGTAACACTTTTACAAAGCTTAAACACCAAAAGAAATTAAAATGTAATTTAGGACTATGTGAATTATTTAATTTAGTCTTTTGCCACATCCTTATTACAAGTATTTTAAGATCCCAACTTTACACATAAAGAAGCTAATACACACAGTTATTTAGACCCTAAGAACACACCTGGATAAAAATATTTTTGAAAGGCAATGAAATGATTACCACAAAATGTAAGATTAGTGGTTAATTTTGAAAGAGAAGGAAGATAGATGAGATTGAAAAGGAACACACAGAGAGATGCAATGGTATTGGGAGGATTCTAATTTAAGGTACAGCAATACATGCATGTTCATTTATTATTATACATCATAACTAGCATACATTACATTTATTAGTTTATACATATGAAATGTTATGTAATAAAAAAGCATTACAAATGTTTTAACGTTTCCTTGTCTCATCATATCATCATGCAGTCAATTTTTCATTTGTAATTGAACCTCTCAAAGCAATAAAATTTCATATTTTAAAAATTTCAATAAAGTGCAAGTCCTTGCTAATGCAATAATTCAAGAAAATGAAATAAAAGATATACCGATTAGGCAGGAAGATATAAAACTGTCTTTGTTTGCAAATGACATGACTGTCTATGTAGAACATCGAAAATAACTGACAAAAAAACTCCTGGAACAAATAAACAATCAGAGCAAGTTTGAAGGACACAAGATTAATATACAAAAGTCAATTACTTTCCTGTATTCTAACAATGAAGTGGATTAGAAATTAAAAACACAATGCCATTTATATTAGCCCACCAAAAGTGAAGTATTTAGGTATAAATCTAACAAAATATGTACAAGATCTGTATAAGGAAAATCACATAACTCTAATGAACAGTCAAATAATAACTAAATAAATGGAGAAATAGTCTATGTTTATGGATAGCAAGACACAATATTGTCAAGATGTCATTTCTTTCCAGCATAACATGTAGTCAGTGCAATCCCATTCAAAATCTCAGTGAGTTATTTTGCCAATATCTGCAAACTTATTCTAAAGTTTTATGGAGAGGCAAAAGACCCAGAATAGCCAACACAATACTGAAGGACAAGAACGAAGTTGGAAGAGTGACACTACCTGACGTCAAGGTTTACTATAAAACTATAATAATAAAGACAATGTGATAGTGGCAAAAGAATACACAAATAGATCAAAGAAACAGAATAGAGAGCCTATAAATAGATTCCCATAAATATAGTCAACTTTTCTTTGGCAAAAGAGCAAAGGCAATACAATGGAGTAGAGATAGCCTCTTCAAGAAATGGTGTGGGAATAAATAAACATCCATATGCAGAAAAATTAATCTATACACAGACATTATACCTTCACCAAAATTAACTCTAAATGGATTATAGACCTAAATGTAAAATGCAAAGCTACAGAAAATAGCCTAGAAGAAAAAAAAAACAAAAACTTAGATGATCTTGGGTATGATGATGGCTTGTAGGTATGACACCAAAGACTAGATCCATAAAAGGAACAATAGATGAGCTGGACTTCATTAAAATTTAAAACTTCTGCTCTGCAACAGACAATATCAACAGAACTGGAAGATAAGACAAAGACTGGGAGAAAATATTTGCAAAAGACACATCTGATAAAGGACTACTCTACAAAATACACAAAGAACTCTTAAAACTCAACAATAAGAAAGTGAACGACCTGATTAAAAAATTGGCCAAAGACCTTAACAGAAATCTCAATGAAGAAAATATAGAGATGGCAAATAAGCACATGAAAAGATGATCCACATCACATGTGATTAGGGAAATGAAAATTAAAACAATGAGATACCACCTTTTAGAACGGCCAAAATCCAGAACACTGACAACAACAAATGCTGCTGAGGATGTGGATTAATAAGAACTCTCTTATGAAAGACAAATACCATATGATATCACTTATATGTGGAATTTAATTAAACTATGATACAAATGAACTTGTCTATGAAACAAAAACAGATTCACAGATACAGAGAACAGACTTGTGGTTGTCAAGTGGGATGGGGTGGGGAAGGGCTGGATTGGGAGTTTGGGATTAGTAGATGCAAACTATTATATACAGAATGGATAAACTGTATAGCATAGGGAACTATGTTCAATATCCTGTGATAAACCATAATGGAAAATAATATGAAAAATAATGTATATATATATATACATATATATAAAACTGAATCACTTTGCTGTACAGTAGAAATTAATCCACACAATATTGTAAATCAACTATACTTCAATAAAGTAAATTAAAAAATCAGGAACTCTCTTACATTGCTAGTGGGAATGCAAATGGTACAATCAGTTTGGAAAATACTTTGGCACTTTCTTAAAAAATTAAACATACTTACCATATGAATCAGTAATCACACTTCTTGGTATTTACCCAAAGGAGTTGAGAACTTATATCTACACAGAAACGTTTGCATTAATGTTTATAGCAGGTTTATTCATAATTGCCAAAACCTGGAAGCAGTCAAGATGTCCCTCAGCAGGTGAACAGATAAAGAAAATGTGATACATCCAGACAATGGGATATTATTCACTGCCAAAATGAAATGAGGCATCAAGCCATGAAAAGACATGGAGGAACCCTAAATGCATATTACTAAGTGAAATAAGCCAATATGAAAAGGATACATAGTGTATAAAAGACAAAACTATGGAAACAGTAGAAAGATCAATAGTTTCCTGGGGTGGTGATAGTGGGATTGAGGGAGAGATAATAGGCAGAGCACAGATTTTTTAGGCCATTGAGAATATTTTGTATAATATTACAATGATGGTCATTATGCATTTGTCCAAACCTATAGAATACACAATACCAAGGGTGAACCCTAAGGTAAAATGTGGTCTTTGGGTGATGATGATGTGTTCATGGAGGTTCATCCTTGGGAAAAATTATGTACCATTCTGGTGAATGATAACAAGGGAGGCTATATAGGTGTGACGGAAGGGGGTATATGGCATATCTCTGTGCTCTCCTCTCAATTTTTTGTAAACTTCACAAAAATAAAGTCTTTATTTTGCTTTACAAAAATAAAGTCTTTAAAAATTCAATAAAACTACATTGCATTATAAACTAGTTTTTCAAATATACTGATTAATAACAATCACTATGTTCTAGCCCCATAGTTTTCAGTCCTATCAGAACCCTTGCCCCAATTAGTAGCACATTTTTCATCCTCTTCCCAAAACTGTAATGAAATGTATAGAAAATTGTAACTGCCTATAAACATAATTTCAAAAAGAATCATATAATATTATAATATGTATAAATGATAAAAAGTCAAATTCATAATAAATTATTCACATTAATTATTGTGCATGTCTAAAATAAAACATGCAAAGCTAATGAGGTAGTCAAGCTTTCATCTATTTATTAATTAAAAATTTGCAATTAGGAGAAACTAATAGCTATTCATTGAAAAGATATTGAAAAAGAAAGGGCAGGATATACTGGCAGAAACTAGAATAAAATGTAAGTTTAGACTAAAAAATTTCAAAGAGGCTTTTTTGTATACAGTAAGAAGAAAGGAGTAATAAGAAAAGAGAAATAGGGAAATCATGCCAAGACAAATTGCAGACAATGGAAATGTAGAAAATGAAAAAATATGCTATTTTTGGAAACAGGCTTTATAAATGTAGTGATTATGATAGAGAACAGAGCAGAGATAAGTTATCACAGAAAACATACCACCTATGTTGAAATCACCATACCTAAGAAAGAGATTGAGTTTCATTTCCTTAAAAAAGACTTGGAGGACAAATCTACCAACAGGTAAAGGTGAGCAGAGCATGGTTCTGAAAATCAACTATAAATATGATGAAGCTGTAAAGTGGTGGGAGTGGTCTCAACAGTGTCAGGTGGAAAAATAACAATCCAAAAGAATATATATAATTTCAACTTGTAATTTTAATAAAATAGATTCCTTATCATTGCACTATATATTTTTTAAAACCGATGGAATAAAAATTATAAAAATATTTTTTAAATCTCTTAATAATGAAATTTAAAGATATCTGTGAATTTTATAATGCTTCATAAACTTAATAATATGTGTTAAATACAGCTGCTTTTATCTTTTTCATATTTATAATTATTTTCATATTTTTCTGTAACTATGCTAGTACATTAAGCAAATCCCAAAGAAATAGATACTTTGGAGGTTTATAATACATTAATTAGACAAAATGTGGGAGTTGATTATTCAATAAATTCAAGATAAAATGTATTTAACCTACTTAAATTCCTCTTGAATAATATTCTCCTTAACTACTGGGCTCTGCTATGCAGGATTAAACTCCATCTGATTTATATTTTGAGTAGGTCATTTGAAATCCCCATGCATTCTGGAAAATTCTTCATTTTGAAGGACTCTCCTAAGCATTGTGTGTCACCTGACCCCTGCCTATAAATTTTCCAGGAGCTATCTCTAATCTTCATGACAATCAAAATGCTATCTACATATTTCTACAATTCCCCCTAGTGGGCATTAGTGTTTTAGTCCTAATCCCTGGAGCCTGTGACTATTTTAGGTTATATAACAAAGGGGACTTACAGTTGGAAGTGAAATTAAGTTTGCTAATCAATGTGCCAAATTCATCACAAGAGTCTTAAAGTAGAGAGGGAGGCAGATGTGGATATCAGAATAATGCAATGAGAGGACTCAAGCCACCATTGCTGTCTTTGAAGATGCAATATACATTAGAGAGTAATAAGTGGAGTATATGATCAGGATACAAATGCCATATCAATACATGGTCTATATCTATACAGCTAAAATATTTTACTGTATTCATGTATTAGCACAAGTGAATTATCTAAATATCGCCCCCTGGAAATCAGTTACATGTGTTTTATGAAAGTAGGTTTTCTGCTTCCCTTCCAATTAAAACGTTTAGATATCATTTTTCCTTTTTTCTATATGGCGAACACTTGAGATCAAATATAAACATTCTTGCCAGTGAGACTTGTATGTTCTATTATAATAATGTACAGAGATGACACAACAGAAATGAAGTTACTTTTCAGGAAGTTTGGTCCTCCCGTACACATATGTACTTTAATAATAGTTACAGACTTTTTACAACTTACTGTTGACAAAACCTTTAAGTCAAATAGGTGAAACTTCAGTTTGGGTGAAATCATGATTTTCAGTTCTTGCCCAAATATAAGACAAAAACCTTTATTTAAGAGATTTGATATTTAGCTCCCTCTACACTTACCAAGAATTTCACAACTCCTTTCTAAGATTTTGGCTTATCAGTGTAAATGAATTAAAATATTTTACTCACAAATTTTTTTCTTGTTATTTTTAAGTAGACTTTATGTATGATTAATACAATTATTGATTTGACCTCAAGTTGTAAATTACCTAAAGTTGTGATTCATTTAGTAGCCCCTATTTATGGCTGAATACATGAGCTTGTCAAATTTAGGAAAGGAGTCTCAAAGAACTGGTAATTATTTGAATAATGATAGTATTCTTTAGGAATAGACTTTCATAGAAGTGAAGTGAGAAATATAAGGACAAATCAAATGAAACCTAAGTGCATCAATTTTTAAATTCTATTGTCTCATGGCAAACTATTACTATGTATAAAGGTCAAGACAAAGGAAAAAAGGAGAATGGTAATCATTTTTTCTGAATAATTTGTAATTGAGGAGGCAAAAAGGTAAATTTGTAGCCTGTTATCACTGCCATACCTTGGGGAAGTGACCCAGCTTCTGGGCCCATTTAAATTCTTGGAAGTTCAACAAGCAATAGGTTAGCAAAGAGAAGAGAGAGAAAAGCTCTGATGGCCCCAAACTCAACCAGGTAAAACAGTGGTAGAAATGTTGCTATTAGTGGGTTAGAAGCCTGAGTTATCAAGTTCCGTTCCTGACTCAATAACTCTCAAATTCCCTCTTAGTTTCTTTCAGCCATAAAATGGAAGTGATAGTAATAAAAAAAATCATTGCTCTTGCTTGAATTAACTGAGTTATCACATTTAAAGAACACTGTGGAATAGCTCACACATGGTAAACACCCCAAAAAGAAGTATGAGGGAATTGATATGACTAATAGCTAAAAATTAAACTGAAATATATTGGAATGATTCAAGTATAAATGGACATTTGTACAGTTTACTATAATCTCAAATGATGTCAGAAAGGAAATTATAAAATTCAACATTCATTTAGGACAACTAAGAATAGAGGTTATATTACCATAAGATTATGTGCCATATCATAATTAAATTATTTTACTTATTTTTGGCAGTTAATGTATTTACACGATTCAAGGAATCTATAAATATTGTTCTTTTTTTTTGAGTAGATCTTCATTGGAGTATAATTGCTTCACAATACTGTGTTAGTTTCTGTTGTACACCAAAGTGAATCAGCTATATGCATACATATGTCCCCATATCCCGTCGCTCTTGAGCCTCCCTCCCATCCTTCCCATCACACCCCTCTAGGTCATCGCAAAGCACCGAGCTGATCTCCCTGTGCTATGCTGCTGCTTCCCACTAGCTAACTATTTTACATTCGGTAGTGTGTATATGTCAATGCTACTCTCACTTCACCCTACGCTGTAGTTTCTTTACTTGAAAATTCATTTTGGACATATGTATATATGCATAATATATACATTTTTACACACACACACGTATACATACACACTAAGCACATGCACCCACAAGCTTTTCGCATTAATAGTTGAATTAACAGTTGAATATTCCATTGAATGGATGTCTCTAAATTTAATAAGTTAGCCCCTTACATATCTATATGTTTGGACATTTCAGTTTGGACTTTTAAAATGTTTCCAATATTTAATTAGCTAATAAAATCAATGCACACATGTACACTTCCAAATATGAAAATTCTTTACTACTAGAATCATTTTCAGTCCAGTGTATTTTCAATTTTTTAACTATGATAATTAATAGGTGAAAAGCATTACATAAGAACTCTAGTTTAACTTGCATTTACCTTATAACAAATAAGTTTTAACATCTTGTCATGTGTTTATGAAATTTTTACTTATTATTCATGCTACTCGTCATTCATATCATTTACAAATTTATTTCTTCTTTACTAATTACTTATTGAACAACTAATATTTAAAAATCCTCTTGTAGGTGCTGAAGATATATCAGTAAATAAACTCCTCCACTTATGGAGCCTATACTTTTCTATTGCATTTTTGGCATTTATCTTTCTGACTTATAATATCTTTATCATGTTACAATTTCTCAGTTTGTCATAGCTTCATATACACTGATAATCACCAAAGTGTGGGTACAATGAGATAAAAGATGTTATTTGCAATAATAAGCAAGATAATATCTGGTAATAAAAGTAACAAAAAAAAGGTGTAAAGTCTACAAAAACTTTAAAATTCTACTGAGGGAGAAAAATATAGACTTAAATATAGACACACATTATGATCTTAGAGATGAATATTACAGATGTAGGCTTTCTCTAAGTTATTATACAACTTGAACAAAACCCCAATAAAATAACCATAGGGATTCTGTAAGTATACAAGCAGATCCTAAAGTTCCTATTAAATATTTAAAAGACAAGAATAAACATGAAAAATCTGAGAAAAAAAGGTAGATAGCCAACCCTGCAAGATATATCTCTATTTAATTCAACAGTAGTATGATCTGAATGTTTTCATACCTCCCAAATTCATATGTTGAGCTCATAACTCCCAAAGATGATGGTATTCAGCGATGGGCCTTTGGAAGGTATTTAGATCATGAGGGCAAAACTCTCATGAATGGGATTAGCTCCCTTATAAAAGAAGCTCCAGAGAGATCCCCAACCCCTTCCATCATGTAAGGACATAACAAGAACGTGCTAGCTATGAACCAGGAACAGCGTCTTCATCAGAATGTGACCATGCTAGCACCTTGATCTTGGACTTCCCAGACTCCACAATGTGAGAAATAAATTTCTTTTATTTATAAGCTACCCAGTCTTTGGTATTGTGTTATAGCAGCCCAAACAGACTGAGACAACAGTCTGGCCACAGTTGAAACTATATGGGTGCTAGTGGATGACTGTAGACTACTACAAACACAACCAAGTAGTAATCTAGTAGCTCTGACTACACACTATGTGTCATACATGGTATCTTTGCTAGAGAAGATCAGTATGACTACAGATACATGGTATGTGGCCATTGATTTGTTGAACACTTTCTTTTCTCTCCCAATCAAAAAAGTGGGTGGGAAATTATTTGCGTTTACAAGCCATGGAAAGAAAGAGGCATTTCACAGTTTTGTTATAGGTTCTGTTAACTATCTTGCACTCTGTCATAACATAGTCTGTAGAGATCTAGACTCTCTAAATGTCCTCAAGATTTGCCATTGATCTCATCTCCTATTTAATGATACCATATTTATCAGGCTGAATGAAGAAGTGGTTAAGATGTGGGAGACCTTTGTAAGATACCTGAGTCCCAGGGAGTGGGAAATTAACTCTAGAACAATTGAGGGGCTGGCAACATCTATGAAATTGTTAGGGGTCTAGTGGCCAGGTGCATGTGGGGATATCACCTGCAAAGTTAAAGACAAATATTTTCATCTTTCAACTCAACCCAAGGAAGCACAAAGCCTGGAGGGCCACTTTGGATTCTAAAAGCAGCATACTCCAGAACCAAGAATGTTCTGACTCAGAAACCAGATGATGTGAAAGGCAGCGAGCGAGCTTTGAATCAAACACAGAGCAGGAAACGAATCTGTCACTTGTCCAGGCTGTGGTGTAAGTAGCCCCATTGCTTGGACCATAAAATCTGGAGGAGCCTAAGCTGTGAGAAAAGATGCCATGTGCATTTTATACAAAGCTCCAGTGGAAAAATCACAGGAGTCGATCTCTAATAAGCATCTTACCCTGGAAACTCTGTCTCAGCATCTGCATTCTCAAAACCCAACCTGTGATAATAATCTGACAAAAATGTAGATTTTTAACAAGAACTTGTTAAATAAACAAATGGGTACAAAAATGAATGGATAACAGTAATTTGATGGTTTTGTAATTGCCAACAGAGCTGGGGTAAATACATCATCAGAATTCTCTTTCTTGTATGTTTCCAGTTAAGGTGGGCCATAAGAGATTCTTGGGGAAGGGAGAAAGAAGTAACCGACCAATTTTATAGTTGGTACGTGTTGCTCCTGACTTGCTGACAACATCGCTGGCATGAAGCAGCATCTGAGATGGCAATTTTTCAATCTTCCCTGGATTCTTTTTCAGTTTTCCAGACTCCTGGGCCAGATGTGGGTGTTTATCAATTTGACAAAGGGCCCCTGCTTCTGCAGAATAACCTTCACCAAGGTTAGAGGAACCAAGAACAGATACAAAATTTAACCTTTCCTCTTAGGATCCCAGGTTGTGCTTATATATATACAAGTTGTGTATATATACATATATATGCACACACACAATATATATTGTATATAATATATATACACATATAAATATGTGTGTGCATATATATGTAAACATACACATATGCATACACACAAGCACACACATACACACATATCCTCCTGGCTCTACTTCTCTGGTTGAACCTCAAATGATACAATCAACAAATCAACATTAGTAATGGTTCAAACATATAGGGCTTCTTGCACAATGTTAATAGGAAATTTAATTAGTACTCTAAGGTAGATCACATTACTCTTTTCCACTCAGAGTACAAGTCCTTACAGTGACCTACAATGCCCTACATGATCTGTTTCCCCACTACCTCTCTCACCTCACCTCTTACCACTCTTCCTTACACTAAGTCATCCCCAGTTTTATTGACTTCCTTCATCTTCTTCAAATATAACATATTCCCCTGGCTCAGAGCTTTTACATCTGACATTTCCTTATCTCTGGAGCACAGTCCTCCCAGATATCCATCCTTATGGCTCCCTCTTTCCTATCCTTCAAGGGAAAGCTCAAACGTCATCTATCTGGGGGTCTTCCCTGACCACTTGTATAAAATAGCAACTCTGCCATCATTCATTTTTCTCCACAGCATTTATCTCTGTTTTACAAGTGATATATCCATTTGTTTACTCATTTTTTTGTCTAACTAGAATGAAGATTCCATGAAAATGAGAACAGTATTGTTTGTTGTGTCTCCTGTGGCTACAACAGTATTTAGTATATACTTAATATTTAATAAGTATTTTACTGAATAAATGAATGAATGAATAACAACATGAATCAAAATTATAAATAGGACATTTTCTTTGAGGCTACAATTTTGTCTCTATGACTTTGATTTGAAATATAATAGTCACAAAATTTACCTACAAGGATGTAATTGTAGCACAATTTGTAATTGAAAGGACAATACTAAATGTTCATCAAAGAAGTATTGTGCATCTGGTCTACCTATGATGGAATTTAAGTGGCTGCTTAATGATATAGAAACATTTCCTTGCTATTTTGGTCAGTGAAGAAAGCAATGTATATCAAAGTGTGTACGGGTCTTAAGGCTGTGAAAGTGAGAAACTTCCTTTTTTATTTTGTACAACTCTATACGGGTTTATCTGATTTTTATTATGCTCCCAAACTGCTTTTACTACTGAATTCTTCATGTAGGTTTACTTAAAACACACACACATTGCATGCACACATAAACTCTAATCTATTGGTACACCATGAATGCCAATAACAGTAGTGCTGAAGATAATTATGAGATGAGCTCCCTGAAAAAAGGACAATGTTTATTCCCTGCTCTACTTCAGCACTTAAAACTCCAGTACTTTGCCTCAGACTAGATCTTTAACAAATATTTGTTGATTGCATTACTGAAATATCAGTCCCACATATTATGTAATATCACAAAAAGTTTCTTCTCATATTTATACTTTGCTCTTACTTTCATTTTCAACAAAACACACACACAACACAGTCACAATGAACAGTTACTCTGTTCTCTAGGATAAAAACTAGCTTGTGGAGGAGTCCCAAGAGATGAAATGCAATGACTACAAATACAGCAAAGATCCCAGGGGAACTCTTGGCTCAATTTTCCAAGAGTGGCAGAGAAAAAAGAACAGAGGTCTTCAAGTTTCAGAAAAGAACCATTCCAGCCAGTCCCTGGAGAAATGCTGTGAGAATGGGCATTACTTTTGTAGCTTTTGAAGCCCTCCTTTCCCAATCCACTACTGCTGGCACTGCCCATTTAACTGCACCGTGACCTGCTTTTAAAGGAAGAAATGCAGGGAAGGTGAATGCCAGATTGAAGTCCCCAAACACAGGATTCACATGGACCGGATCAAAAAGGAAAGAAATCATTTCAGGTTTGAGGGACTACTGCTGAGCTACTGAGACTAGAAGAGTCCAAAAGAACAATGATTTAAATCGCACGTTATACTTTTATTCTGCTATCTTTGAAGAGGGATTCACTTTGGGACTGCTTAACATATTTCACATCTTATAGCTCCTTACAGTATTTTACAATAAGATTTAATTGTTCTTTGAGGGCCCTAGATTCTTGCATAAGGTTTCTGTTTCCTTTCTGGATCTGCACTACCATTCTGATGAAATAAAATGATGCATTTATATGCTGTCAAGTAATGAAAGAAATTACAGAAACTTACTAAAGTGTATTAAAACTATATAGGAATCTTTTAATAAATCAAATACTGAGTATTATTATTTTTTATATTATGTTAATAAGAACTATTGATCATATAATATTTAACAAAATTAAAAATTCCTCTGAATTTAATGACTAAATCTTCTAAAATTTACTATGTTTTATATGGAAAGTTAAAAAAATGCAAATGCTTGAAATTAAAATGCCTGGCATTATTTATCTGGTGCAGCAAATCTTACAAATCTAAGTATTTTGAGAATTCTATTGGTTATTAAATATTTTGAGAGAACATGAACCATTTCAGTATTAATTAATAACCAAATTATTAGCAAAATTATATTATTATTTTTAGATAATCCAAGATGACTTTATATTTAAAAATCAGTTATTTTAAATTTTAATTAATATATACTTTATTTTATTTTATTAAATTACTAAAATTTCTTCCCAATAAAATTTTTTCATTGTAAGAAATGTTAATGCTGAAATTCGTTCATTTGTCAGTATGATATCTTTTGAATTATTTTTCCTGCCATTTTGTGCCATTTCCACTTCATCTCCTTGATGACCACATGATCATTCTTTTCTGTTAGTAATGAAGCACATAACTTTGAATAAGCTAAGGGCAATATGAATAATCAGGGCTACAGCAGTTTTTCTAATGATACCAATTTTCTCACATCTTGAATTATAATCCCATTTGTGAAAATTCAAATTCCAAATTACACATTGGCAGCAGCCATTCAGCACTAGGAACTCCGGTCGGAAGACCCGGGTGAGAGGCCTCTGCACATGGCCCACTATGAGCAAGTAAAACCCGACTAATCACAAAGGAAAAAAAAGAGCCATCTCAGAGCTGTGACTATTTTCAAGGCTACTGTATTTCAGTGGAACACTGTCTTTGGGGCAAAAGAAGAAAGAAGCAGGTGATTCTAATGTGCAGTGCAGAAAGAGAGCCACTGCAGGTAAGCTTCCGCAACTCTAAAGGCACTCCAGCCATGTGGCTGACAGGGTCTTGGTGCTCCGGCTGGGTGTCAGGCCTCAGCTTCTGAGGTGGGGGAGCTGAGTTCAGGACATTGGACCACCAGAGACTTCCCGGCCCCACGTAATATCAGTCAGTGAGAGCTCTCCCAGAGATCTCCGTCTCAACGCTAAGACCCAGCTCCACTCAACGACCAGCAAGCTCCAGTGTGGGACACCCCATGCCAAACAACTAGCAAGACAGGAACACAACCCCACCCATTAGCAGAGAGGCCATCTAAAATCATACTAAGTTCACAGGCACCCCAAAACACACCACCAGATGCGGATCTGCACATCAGAGAGACATGATCCAGCCTCATCCACCAGAACATAGGTACCAGTCCACTCCACCAGAAAGCCTACACAACGCACTGAACCAACCTTACCCACTGGGGGCAGACAACAAAAACAATAGGAACTATGAACCTGCAGCCTGTGAAAAGGAGACCCCAAACACAGTATGTTAAGCAAAATGAAAGGACAGAGAAACACACAGCAGATGAAGGAGCAAGATAAAAACCCACCAGAGCAACCAATGAAGAGTAAATAGGCAGTCTACCTGAAAAAGAATTCAGAGTAATGATAGTAACATGATACAAAATTTTGGAAATAGAATGGAGAAAATATAAGAACATTTAACAAGGACCTAGAAGAATTAAAGAGCAAACAAACAATGATGAACAACACAATAAATGAAATAAAAAATTCTCTAGAAGGAATCAAAAGCAGGATAACTGAGGCAGCAGAACTGAAAAGTGACCTGGAAGATAAACGAGTGGAAATAACTACCACAGAGCAGAATAAAGAAAAAAGTATGAAAAGAATTGAGGACAGTCTCAGAGACCTCTGGGACAACATTAAATACACCAACATTCAAATTATAGGGGTCCCAGAAGAAGATGAGAAAAATAAAGGGACTGAGAAAACATGTGAAGAAATTAGACTTGAAAACGTCCCTAATATGGGAAAGGAAACAGTCAATCAAGTCCAGGAAGCACAGAGAGTCCCATACAGAATAAATCCAAGGAGGAACACACCAGGACACATATTAATCAAACTATCAAAACATAAATACAAAAAAAAAATATTAAAAGCAACAAATCACGTACAAGGGAATCCCCATAAGGTTAAGAGCTGATCTTTCAGCAGAAACTCTGCAAGCCAGAAGGGAGTGGCAGGACATATTTAAAGTGATGAAAGGGAAAAATCTACAACCAAGATTACTCTACCCAGCAAGGATCTCATTCAGATCTGACGGAGAAATTAAAACCTTTACAGAGAAGCAAAAGCTAAGAGAATTCAGCACCACCAAACCAGCTTTACTTCAAATGCTAAAGGAACTTCTCTAGGCAGGAAACACAAGAGAAGGAAAAGACCTACAATAACAAACCCAAATCAATTAACAAAATGGTAATAGGATCATACATATAGACAACTACCTTAAATGTAAATATATTAAATACTCCAACCAAAAGACATAGACTGGCTGAATGGATACAAAAACAAGACCCATATATATGGTGTCCACAATACACCCACTTCAGACCTAGGGACACATACAGACTGAAAGTGAGGGGATGGAAAAAGATATTCCATGCAAATGGAAATCAAAAGAAAGCTGGAGTAGCAATACTCATATAAGACAAAATAGACTTTAAAATAAAGACTATTACAAGAGACAAAGAAGGACACTATATTATGGTCAAGAGATCAATCCAAGAAGAAGATATAACAACTGTAAATATTTATGCACCTAACATAGGAGCACCTCAATACATAAGGCAAATGCTAACAGCCATTAAAGGGGAAATAGACAGTAACACAATAACAGTAGGGAACTTTAACACCCCACATTCACCAATGAACAGATCAAAAAAAATGAAAATAAATAAGGGAACACAAGCTTTAAATGATACATTAAACAAGATGGACTTAATTGATATTTATAGGACATTTCATCCAAAAACAACAGAATACACTTTCTTCTCAACTGCTCATGGAACATTCTCCAGGATAGATCATATCTCTGGGTCACAAATCAAGCATTGGTAAATTTAAGAAAATTGAAATAGTATCAAGTATCTTTTCCGACCACAACGCTATAAGATTAGATATCAATTACAGGAAAAAAAACTGTAAAAAACACAAACACATGGAGGCTAAACAATACACTACTAAATAACCAAGAGATCACTGAAGAAATCAAAGAGGAAATCAAAAAAACCTAGAAACAAATGACAATGAAAACACAACGACTCAAAACCTATGGGTTGCAGCAAAAGCATTTATAAGAAGGAAGTTTACAGCAATACAATCCGACCTCAAGAAACAAGAAATGGGCTTCCCTGGTGGCGCAGTGGTTGAGAATCTGCCTGCTAATGCAGGGGACACGGGTTTGAGCCCTGGTCTGGGAGGATCCCACATGCCATGGAGCAACTAGGCCCGTGAGCCACAACTAACGAGCCTGCGCGTCTGGAGCCTGTGCTCTGCAACAAGAGACTCCACGATAGTGAGAGACCTGCTCACCGCAATGAATAATGGCCCCCGCTTGCCATAACTAGACAAAGCCCTCACGCAGAAACAAAGACCAACACAGCAAAAATAAATAAATTAATTAATAAACTCCTACCCCCAACTCTTCTTTAAAAAAAAGAAAAAGAAACAAGCAACATCTCAAATAAACAACCTAACCTTACACCTAAAGCAATTAGAGAAAGAAGAACAAAAGAACCCCAAAGTTGGCAGAAGGAAAGAAATCATATAGATCAGATCAGAAATAAATGAAAAAGAAATGAAGGAAACGATAGCAAAGATCAAAAAAACTAAAAGCTTGTTCTCTGACAAGATCAACAAAATTGATAAACCATTAGCCAGACACATCAAGAAAAAAAGGGAGAAGACTCAAATCAGCAGAATTAGAAATGAAAAAGGAGAAGTAACAACTGACACTGCAGAAATACAAAGGATCATGAGAGATATTACAAGCAACTATATGCCGATAAATGGACAACCTGGAAGAAAAGGACAAATCCTTAGAAAAACACAACCTTCCGAGACTGAACCAGGAAAAAATAGAAAATATAAACAGACCAATTACAAGCACCGAAACTGAAAATGTGATTAAAAATCTTCCAATAAACAAAAGCCCAGGACAAGATGGCTACACAGGTGATTCTATCAAACATTTAGAGAAGAGCTAACACCTATCCTTCTCAAACTCTTCCAAAATATAGCAGAAGGAGGAACACTCCCAAACTCATTCTACGAGGCCACGATCATCCTGTTACCAAAAAAAAAGAAAATTACAGACCAATATCACTGATGAATATAGATGCAAAAATCCTCAACAAAATACTAGCAAACAGAATCCAACAGCACATTAAAAGGATCATACACCATGATCAAGTGGGGTTTAACCCAGGAATGCAAGGATTCTTTAATATATGCAAATCAATTAATGTGATAAACCATATTAACAAATTGAATGAGAAAAATCGTATGATCATCTCTATAGATGCAGAAAAAGCTTTTGACAAAATTCAATACTCATTTATGATGATAACCCTCCAGAAAGTAGGCATAGAGGGAACTTACCTCATTTAATAAAGGCCATATATGACAAATCCACAGCCAACATCATTCTCAATGATGAAATACTGAAACCACTTCCACTAAGATCAGGAACAAGGCAAGGTTTCTCACTCCCACCACTATTATTCAACATAGTTTTTGAAGTTTTAGCCACAGCAATCAGAGAAGAAAAAGAAATAAAAGGAATCCAAATCAGAAAAGAAGAAGTAAAACTGTCACTGTTTGCGTATGATGATACTATACCTAGAGAATCCTAAAATGCTACCAGAAAACTTCTAGAGCTAATCAATGAATTTGGTAAAGTAGCGAGATACCAAATTAATGCACAGAAATCTCTTGCAT
>NC_041220.1:84102351-84168486 GCF_002837175.3 Physeter macrocephalus | reverse complement strand
AGGCCAGACACTATAAAACTCTTAGAGGAAAACATAGGCAGAACACTCTATGACATAAATCACAGCAAGATCCTTTTTAACCCACCTCCTAGAGAAATGGAAATAAAAACAAAAATGAACAAATGGGACCTAATGAAACTTAAAACCTTTTGCACAGCAAAGGATACCATAAACAAGACGAAAAGACAATCAACCCTCAGAATGGCAGAAAATATTTGCAAATGAAGCAACTTACAAAGGATTAATCTACAAAATATACAAGTAGCTCATGCAGCTCAATATCAAAAAAACAAACAACCCAATCAAAATGGGCAGAAGACCTAAATAGACAGTTCTCCAAAGATGATGTACAGATTGCCAACAAACACATGAAAGGATGCTCAACATCACTAATCATTAAAGAAATGCAAATAAAAACTACAATGAGGTATCACCTCACACCGGTCAGAATAGCCATCATCAAAAAATCTACAAACAATAAATGCTGGAGAGGGTGTGGAGAAAAGGGAAACCTCTTGCACTGTTGGTGGGAATGTAAATTGATACAGCCACTATGGGGAACAGTATGGAGGTTCCTTAAAAAACTAAAAATAGAACTACCATACGACCCAGCAATCCCACTGCTGGGCATATACCCTGAGAAAACCATAATTCAAAAAGAGTCATGTAACACAATCTTCACTGCAGCTCTATTTACAATAGCCAGGACATGGAAGCAATCTAAGTGTCCATCAACAAATGAATGGATAAAGAAGATGTGGCACATATGTACAATGGAATTTTACTCAGCCATAAAGAGAAATGAAGTTGAATTATTTGTAGTGAGGTGGATGGACCTAGAGACTGTCATACAGAGTGAAGTAAGTCAGAAAGAGAAAAGCAAATACCATATGCTAACACATATATTTGGAATGTAAAAAAAAAAAAAATCGTTCTGAAGAAACTAGGGGCAGGACAGGAATAAAGACACAGACGTAGAGAACGGACTTGAGGACATGGGGAAGGGGAATGGTAAGCTGAGACGAAGTGAGAGAGTGTCATTGACATATATACACCACCAAATTTAAAATAGATAGCTAGTGGGAAGCATCCGCATAGCACAGGGAGATCAGCTAGGTGCTATGTGTCCACCTAGAGGGGTGGGATATGGAGGATGGGAGGGAGACGCAAGAGGGAGGGTGTATGGGGATATAGGTATACGTATAGCTGTTTCACTTTGTTATACAGCAGCAACTAACACAACAATGTAAAACAATTATACTCCAGTAAAGATGTTAAAAAAATTTGTCAACAAAAACCACACAAATTTCAAATTACATACTCACATTCAATTGATATTAAAGCAAGATACAATGTTGAATAGGTTTGTCAGCAGTTTACAATCTTCTAATATCAATCAAGGCATTTTGTAAAATTATTAATATTTTAAATTAAAAATTGTTAAAAGTCAATCAAAAGATAATTTCCAATTAGTATTTGTACACAAAATCTACCACTATTTTTTATGAATTTATTCTGAAATTGAGAAAACAAGGGGCGTATCAAAATATCTGACATTTGGTTTATGGTCCTAGATGACAGCCTAAATCTTTATATTCCTCCATTCATACTTTTTAAAAAACTGAATTAACCCAAATTTTAGAATATTAAAATTCAGTGGTAAAGTTAATCATAAATTAGATTTCACACACTTTTCATTCCCTCAAAAAAATATTTTTATTCCTGAAATGCATCACTTACAGGCAAAAGCTAGGTGAGGTTGAATGTATATCTGTGAGAACAAAATGATTTACTAGTGATGAAAATGTGATTATTATTTTGAAATTTCACTGCCATTCAGCTGATACATTTGGTCTGAAGGCATGTTACTCCAGGTAAATAAATATCTATGCCTTAAAGAGTTTGCCTCTCAGCTCTGATGGCTTCCTAAAATTTCTCATTTTAGAACCTGGCCCTTTATCATTAATGCCAGTACCCCAAACCACGGTATGAGTCTCATGAGACTTAGAAACATCTCACACTCATCTTTATGACAATCTTCTTTCACAGTGAGAGCATATGGATTTCATGCACTCAATAAAACAATTTAAATCAATGCTTTTTAAAATGAATTAAGGGTGTTGGGTGAAGTCCCTGGGTAAGAGATTGCCTCAAAAAGAAAAAAAAATGTGTGTAGTAAAAAGGAAAAGGACTAGCTTATGGTTACTGTCAAGGTGGTAAAGTAGCATGGCTCCTGCTTTCTTGCCAAAAATCTACCCTCAGACAGAAAAAAAATAACTGAGAAATCTGTACAGAAACAGCCTGAGTCAGAAGGTGGCAATGGTAATGTGTTGAAGGAGATATGAATTCTGTTCATGTTTTCCCAATTACCATGTGAGAATCACTGCCTGACCGTTTGACAGAGAAGGCAGGAGGAACTAG
This sequence comes from Physeter macrocephalus, assembly GCF_002837175.3. NCBI lineage: Eukaryota > Metazoa > Chordata > Mammalia > Artiodactyla > Physeteridae > Physeter > Physeter macrocephalus. Next base: position 84,166,065 of record NC_041220.1, on the reverse strand, counting down.
ATCGCAGATTGCAGTGGGATTCAGGATCCTAAAAGAGCCTTAATAGAATGAGCAATTGATGAAAATATTTTGGAATGGCAACTGGGCAATGATTAGTAAAAACTAGTCCAACTCCACTATGCCAAATTCCTAACATAGGTAGATTACAAGGTGGAAAGAATGCCACTTTCCAGGGCTGACTTTTAATTTAAGAGTTCACAGGTGATACATCCTTCTGGCTGTGACAGAGTAAGAGAGACAAACTTAGCCCTCACTTTCTTGTTAAACAACCAAAAATAAATAAATAAATAAACTGGAGAAAATATATGAATATACAAACAAGTGGTTTTCAGACATTTCAAAACTAGAAAGTGATCCCTGAAAGAAAAGAAACAAGCAAGGTGAGTCCTACAATTGCACCAGCTTATGCCCTTTGGATACAGTTTCTAGGAAGCACAGGGAGTTGAAACTAATAAATAGAGCCCAGAAGCCTATGTTGAGGAGACAAAGTTCACAGAGGCAGAAGCAGCTAGAGTTCATGGGGCAGAGTCCTGGAGAAATCAGAACTGCAGAGAGAAATAGCTCTGGAGACCCGCAGAGGGTCCCCTTCAAGTCTTTAGCTGAGTACTTATTTTATTGAATTCTATTGACAACTACCAAGGCCAGGGAAAGAACCAACAGAAAGGATCAGTGGAACAGTGGCTAGAGTTCACCCAAAGCCCGCAGTAGATTGTGGTTCCACTAGTCAGAGTCAAAAGACACCCAAGAAAAATGAAAATATATACCCACATAAAGATTTGTACTCAAATGTTTATAGCAGCTTTTCTTTTTCTAATAGCTCCAAGAAGGGAATAAACCAATGTCCACCAAATGGGTGAACAGATAAAAAACTGTCATGCATCATAAACTGGCATACTACAGAGCCATAAAAATGAAGAAAATATGGATATACAGTATAACATGGATAAAACTTAAAGTCATGATCCTGAGTGAAAGAAACCAGACAAGAGTACATACTATATGATTCCATTAACATGAACTTCCAGTAAATGCAAACTAATCTACAGTTACACAAAACAATCATTTGTTGTCTAAAGGATGGGTTTTGAAAAAGAGAATTTCAAAAGGTCATTAGGAAACGGGGTGATGGAATTGTCATTATCTTAACTTTATTGATGTGCTTGTTGAATATATACATTAATATTCACTAATATTAATTTTAAATATATGCAGTTTATTTTACATTATTTGTTTATTGTTTTTAGTTTTATCAATTATACCTAAACTTATAAATTAAAAATCTATAAAATATAATAGGTGCAATGGAGAAGGGCTATATTTTCTTTCACATCTACTTGTAAATAGCTGGTAAAAAGGTTAAGATTATTTTGTTAGTAAAGTAGTTGCTACCACACTGATAATATTTATTTATCTATTTCTATTCACAGATGTCTTACAATATATCTTTCTTTAATGAGAGTCTAGAATCAATCAGTATAGCAGGCACCTTTACCCACAAAATAGATTTTAATCTGCTAGTAATGAGATTTCACAAGCACACTTAATTCACAAACATGAACTTCAGAAAAAAAGAATATTTCTTTCTAATGGTTTTATGAAAAGTGATTTTCTCTAAATATCTTTTTGTCACATATTTGTCATTAATAACATCCTTTATAAAATAAAAAAAGTAGAACCGCTGATTTGTTTTCTACTTAGAAAATATACTGGCAACTTCTCTGTTAATGTTTTTCTAACTTTGCAAAGATAGTGTTTTTTAACCTAAATGATTTTTTTCCTGACAGCAGCATAAGCAATTCTAAGTTAAACAATTATTTTGCTGACTAATATTTTACTTCTAACAAAAATGTAGCAAGTTGATAAATCCTAAGTAGATATGAGTGCAAACTATAACTTTATTTGAATTTAATTTCTCCCCACAGAATTTTTTAAGGAAGTAATTTTTCTTTGCTCATATTTTTATTAGTATCATGAATTATAATATTAGTGCCTCTGATCGGGCAAAGCTTCAAGAAAGGATTTCCTAATCAATTAAATAAGTTGCATAAAAGGATACATATGACTAAACTATTCATATTTTTACTAGGATTCAGCCAAAATAAGTAAAAAGTAAAAGAAAATTAACAGATATTGGGAACATTAATCATTAAATTGGATAATTTGGTGTTTATCAGAAGAAGCAAAATCTTAACTCTCTTATTTCCCTTTTCAAACAACTAGAACTGTTTCCAAATCAGCAGAGTTAATATTCAAACAATTAGGCTTTTCCATAAAGCAGCATCAAAGGGAACACAAACAATGGACTGCAGTGTTACCAATTTAAGAGAACACAAGTTTTCTTCACTGTAGGGTGAATTTATTAAACATAAAATTCATATTTTTTAGCTGAATGGCAACTTCATTTACATTTGATTACATGTCATCTATGTACCAACATTTTTTTCTAATTCGTATTTTACCTATATAATTGATTTAGATCAATAAGGCATCTTTCAAACAAAACCAGAGCCAAAAAGACTTGTTTGAGAATATCCACAAATCCATTCTACTTTGCCACAGATTTCATCAGTTTTCCCTCACCGCAGAATTGCGGCACGATTCTGCATTCTACAGCTCCATCTTGTGTCATGCAGTTATTGAAAATGATTTCCTTTTTTCTCTGAGCTGGGTAATTATATTTCTGCTCTTTGAGGACACTGAATGATGACAAGGTGGGCTAAATGTAAGTGCTTGGACAAATATTCTAAACAAGTGTTAATAATAGACAGATGGGACCTGCAACTAATGTGCGAGGCACGTGCTGCTCCTTCAATCAAGCTCACGGGTAAAGGGCTTCTCACTGCAGCACAGGCATAACCTTTCCTGTCTCCTTTCCTCCCAGTTCACGTGTGACAAGTTCCATCAGCAGTGCGTTACACTGGCCAGCTGCTTTGGTTTGCAGCTGTAGACAACACTCCTTCTTTCTCTTTTTATTCCTCCTTTGAAAACAAAATTGGTCTTGACAGTGGATCTTTATAATCAGCATGTCCATCTTTCAGTGTGACCAACTTTTTGTATATGACACGCTGGTTAGTTTGAGAAAATGATATTGTTCAGATTTTTTTTTTGGCTAGTGTGTTTACCGAGTTAAAAATTTTTAAGTCTGTACAGTTTAAGAAGCATATCTTGAAAGTCCTTGAGACAGGGCTACTACCGAGAAAAGCTGAAAGCACAGATTTTTGTCAGTGGAGCATGAAGATGACTAAGAAAAATGACCTCAATCCAGCATTTTAAGCAATCTGACTGCCATAGCTATAGAAACCACTGTAGGCAAATTGTATGCTCTTTCCTTAATATTTCAACTTTTCTTAAAATTGAATATAATTGCATTTGGGTTCCTTAAAAAGTCATTCACTGACAATTATACATTTATAGAATGAGCTGGGTTTTTAATAAGAATAATATAACTATATTTTTAGCAGTTAAAAGATGAAAAATGCTGTTACTAAAACTTGAATAAGGTTTGTACTATTTAAAGCACATTCTGAATACTAATTTTTTTATATAAAGATATCATTATTTCATATAGCTAATATCAACTGGTAGGGAAAAAAAAGTCATTCCAACAAAATTTTATTGCATTTGTCAAGCAGGTAGTGCTATTATTTAAATGTGCTTGTATGTCTTATATGGGAAGACATCTAATGGTTTTGTTTAATTCCTGAGAGGATAATGGATTAACCCAGATAAAAATATTGCTTGTTGTTATAATTTTTGTACTTCAATGTCTGAACTGTATTAAAAGTTAACTCTTGGTATATAAATGTTTCACGTATTCATCTATTCCCCTTTTGATTCTTTCACTGACAAATTAAAAAACACTGTTGCTCACAGGGGGTTGTGGTACGGGTAGGTGGATGTGTGTTTTATCTATGATTGTGTGATTCTTATGAAGAGACAATAAATTCTTTATTTTCAGTTATAAATCATTATCTTAACCAAAAAAAATCCATTGTGAATGACTATAACTTTGGCACAAGCTATTAAATGAATACTGCAAAAGTTCTTCAGATTTTCAGTGTTTCATGAAACCAGTCTCACTGCTTAGAAATTACTTCTGATAAATATATACTGCTTATACTATAATAATTTTATCTACATAAGACTCTTAACTGTTGTTTAAAACACTAATGAAAACTTTAATATGTATTGTATGCCACATTCTATATAAGGGGTGCTTAGTAATAGTGTTAAGGCAATGACATAGTTTAGTGATTTATTTCTTACTTAAAATTTGTCTCTCATCTACTTAAAAAAGCAATTGAAGCAACTCACATTAAATTGCAGTGCTAGATGATCACATTAAATAGTAAAACGGAACAGATATTATCTCTCCAAAGAATGATTTAGTAATCAAGAATTACCAACAAATGAAATGCAGTTTAACTTTGTGAAGAGAAAAAAAAAAAGGGTTAATCTGCTTCTTAAGGATTATATGCATTATTTTGGGTGTATGTATATTTCTCACTTTTGTTTAAAGTTGCCATTCATTTATACAAATGTTACAACAGTAACCATAACAAAACTTTATGTAAAATTTTGAAACGTGAGGAAAAATGGCATTAAACTAGTAAAAACTTTGACATTAAGTCTAGGCAGCAATACAGATGAAAGAACAGAAATTGTAAGAGGGAAGAAGTGGAGCGGAGTCTGCTCTAAACAGTATGAAAAGAGCTCATGAAATCAGTGCCCCACTCTATTTAAACCAGCCCCCTGAAAATAACCCCATCCTTTTCCACACCTAGATGGACTCTTACTAATATTTTTCAGTAATGTTGATAATGCTCATTCTATTTGATCTTTACCTTCAAATGTCAAAGAGAAAATAACACAACCATAAGAAGCATGAAGAACAAACCACTGTGTTCTGATATTTTACACTCAAACCATTCTTGTTTCTGGATCTAAGAAAGAAGAGCAAACTAATTAACCAAAATATTAAAAATATCTCACACGTAACCACTGGAATGAGCACATGTAGGACACAGTAATTCTAGGTAAGGCTTGCTGTGCTTTCCTTAGGGCTGCTATTGTTAAATTCTGATGAGACTAGGACTCATCCTAACCTTCCTGTATTATGCACAAGGAGAAAAATGAAAAATAATCTGTTTCTTCTTTTCATTCCTCTATTATTCTGAAATACTTCTGGTTTCTCATCTTGAACCTATCATTTAAAATTTTATCAATTTCATAGAGATATAATATGGAAAAGATAGTACAGTCCATAACATACTCAACAGATTCAGGGTAACTGCACAGAGCCCATAACTCAAGTCATCCAATACTTGTCACAATTCTCTCTCATTACAATTATTTTTTTAATTATTATTTTTCAAGTAACATATCTTAGTGCCTGCTGTGTGTTAGAAACATTGTAAGAAACTTTCCAAATAAATGAACATGTAATACACATTCTATGTTCAGAGACCCATACTCTAGATGGGAAAAGAAAGATGTATACACATACACACACACAAATATTTGGTGATTTTTTAAATTGCACTGTGTTTAAACAATATGGTAGCCTTGGAAAATAAGCTGAGGCCTGGGTGAGAAAATTCAGAAAGGCTATACTACAGAGATATCATTATGTTAGGTTCTTTATTTTCTGTGCTTTAAAGAATTTAGAAAAATTCATCTTATTAATTAGTATATATAAATCAATAACTGATGTAGAACATTCTCGAATCCAAATAGATTGGGGCACAGATTTGTTTATTAGTATTAAAGCTGAGCAATTTTTTTCCAGTTCTCCTTTACCTTGAGGTTTGGTCAATATTACAAAAGTATCCATACTGACTCTTCTATCAACTCAGATATATAAGCAATACCCCAGAATTTTAAGGTGGTTGTTTAATATCACAGCTCCAATAATCAATAACACACACACACACACACACACACACACACACACACACACACACACACACTCCATTATTAGTCTTGGAATTTGAAAGTATTCAATGGTTTGGAAACTGATTCCATGTAGTTTATCATTAAAAATAATAATAAAGGTTATATTTAGAAGTAAAGAATCACTTTCTAGTAATAATTTTATTTATATAGTCAGGATGCTTTTAACTAAATTCTTAGTTTTAAAAAAATATGGCTTGTGTATTAATTTAGAGGCTGTAGGACTTAATTACCCTTTTCAGTTTTCTCTAGAAAATGTCTTTATGTGGGTTGAAAAATTTCTTAAGCTAAACAACTGCTGAAATATTTTCCTCTTTAAATAAAGTCAGTCTTTTAGCTTTCTCTTATATATAACATTGCTCAAACATTTTGAAAATTTTACCCTACTTCTCAAATTAAATATAATTCCAAGACACCATTTTTAAAAGATTTACTCAGAACAATAATTTGCAATATAAACTCAGCTTTGACAAAAATGGAACTTGGTCTAAAATGAAATCATACTATTTGATTTGAAATAAGAAATTCTGAGCAAACTGTTATTTTTTAGAATTATGTAATTTTCTTTCTTTTTTTCCATTGGAAAATTTTATATCACTGTCCAGGAAGTTAATTTCATTCCCCTTACACATTCTTACAGGGCCTAAAACACAGTAGGTATTCAGTAAGTGTTTCTTGATTGAATGAAAAAACTACATTTGTGATGTAGTTACTTTTTATTTTTAAATTAATAGACTTGAGTTTTTGATAATTTTTAGTTTTATAGAAAAATTGATCAGAAAGTATAGAAAGTTTCCATATACTCCCACATCTTGCCTCCCCCTTATTTCCCCTATTATCAATCTAATGTAGTATATTTGTTAAAATTAATGAGCCGGTATTGAAATATGGTTAACTAAAGCCTACAGTTTACCTTAGGGTTCACTTTTTGTATTGTACATTCTATGGGCTTTGAAAAATGTATAATGACATGTACCTACAAATATGATATTATACAGAATAGTTTTACTGCTCTAAAAATCCCCTGTACTCCTACCTATTTATTTTTCTCCCTTCTCCCATCCTCGGCAACCACTGATTTTTTTTTTTAACATCTTTATTGATTTTTTTATTATATCTGTAGTTTTGCATTTTCCAGAATGTCATATAGTTGGAATCGTATAGTATGTAGACTTTTTCAGGTTGACTTCTTTCTCTTAGCAATGCACATTTAAGTTTCCTCCATTTTTGTGTGTATGTGGCTTGATAGCTCCCTTCTTTTTACTGTTAAATAACATTCCACTGAATGGGTGCATCACAGTTTCTTTATCTATTCATCTATTGAAGGACATCTTGTTCGCTTCTAGTTTCAAGCAATTACAAATAAAGCTGTTATAAACATTCATGTACAGGTTTGTGAAGATGTAAGTTTTCAGCTCATTTGGGTGAATACCAAGGAGCACAACTGCTAGATCACATGGTAAGTGTATGTTTAGTTTTGTAAGAAACTTCCAAACTGTCTTTCAAAGTGACTGCACCATTTTGCATTTCCTTCCAATTCACTTGTCTTTTTTTTTTTTTTAATTTATTTTTGGGTGTGTTGGGTCTTCGTTTCTGCGCGAGGGCTTTCTCTAGTTGCGGCGAGTGGGGGCCACTCTTCATCGTGGTGCGCGGGCCTCTCACTGTCGCGGCCTGTCTTGTTGTGGAGCACAGGCTCCAGACGCGCAGGCTCAGTAGTTGTGGCTCACGGGCCTAGTTGCTCTGCGGCATGTGGGATCTTCCCAGACCAGGGTTCGAACCCGTGTCCCCTGCATCGGCAGGCAGATTCTCAACCACTGCGCCACCAGGGAAGCCCACTTCTGTCTTTTTTACTGACAGATATTTACATATTGGACACAACTATACACAAAATAATCTACACTGTTTATACATTTATATTCTTTATTATAGTTTTTATTATATAAATATATTTATAAAATCTTGGTCAGATCTAGGATTCTCTCTTTCTCTTTCATACAACTTTTCTATATAGAAGAAAAATGTCATTGACAATGCTTCCTAAAAAATTTTAGGGCTTCCCTGGTGGCGCAGTGGTCGAGAGTCCGCCTGCCGATGCAGGGGACATGGGTTCATGCCCCGGTCCGGGAAGATCCCACATGCCGTGGAGAGGCTAGGCCCGTGAGCCATGGCTGCTGAGCCTGCGCATCCGGAGCCTGTGCTCCGCAATGGGAGAGGCCACAACAGTGAGAGGCTCGCGTACCGCAAAAAAAAAAAAAAAAAAAAAAAAAATTTTAGCAAAGCATTTAGTTTTTCACAAAGACAGCCCTGATTTCGCATATGTTCTAATAGTGCATTTTTGGTTTTAGTTTCCCTTTTTTGTTAATATTAAGGGAAACTTTAAAAATTCAGTTTCTTATTTTCAGTTATTTGCAAGTTGACCAATGAAATGTGTTTTTTAGACTAATCACATTTCATTCATACTTTGAGGAAAAAGTGCTCTTATTTTTTGGAGCTCATTTTGTTATAACTGAAACAAAAATGTGTGGCAAAACTCTTCTCAGCTTTTTCTTTGAAGTTATAGAGACACATGGGTATATGTATACATACATGTATGTATACACATACACACATTTTTAAGGAAAACATAGAGGAAGTCAGAAATTCTGACATTGTAATAATAGATATATCTTTTGAAAATTTTGAAGAAAATGCACCAAATATCCTAAAACTTCTAAATCCAGCTTTTCATAGAAGAACAGTAAATAACACTTCACTGTAGTGCCTATGAAAAGACAGAGACGTGTAATGATACTGCCAGAGAGAATTTGTCTTAGAATTGTAAAATAGTCCGCATATTCACAATTTTATGTTGTCATGTGGTATGAAATTTCACATACAGCTTGCACTAAGGGCTTTATCTGAACTTCCAGTTAGAGATAATGTCACCTTGAGTGATAGGCTGAGGGTGAAGAAAGGCAAATAAGAGGAAGTGTATAAGTTATATAAGAAATAAACACATAAAAAGAGGATCCTTAATTATCAAAAGAAGAACCTGAATTTCAAGCAAAGAGCATATAATTTGGAATTTCTATTATAAAACATGGCATATTGTTTTAGTCTTTTCAGGCTACCATAGATGGGGTAACCTAAACAAAAGAAATTCACTTCTCATAGTTCTGGAGGCTGGAATGTCCAAAATCAAGGTTCTGGCAAAGTAGGGTTCTTTCTGAGGCCTCTTCTCTTGGTTTGTAGGCAGTCTCCATCTCACTGTGAGCTCACATAACCTCTTTGTGTGCACCTGGAGAAAGAGCTTTCTGGTGTTTCTCCTTACAAGGACAGTAATCCTGTCAGATCAGGGCCCCACCCGTGTGACCTAATTTAACCTTAATTATCTGCAAAAGACCTTATCTCCAAACACAGTTACTTTGTGGGTTAGGGCTTCAACACATGAATTTTGGGGAGACACAATTCAGTCCACAGCATATAGCAAGTGCCAGATTAAGGGAAAGCATGAGGAAGGTGTAATTTGTTGTTCCAAGGTCTACACAAATGGCTGTCTACACACTTGGAGCCTGTTTGTTAGATCCACAGCATATAGGCCACAGTGGTCCCTGTGGCAAGGAGAGTGAGCTCATGAGGAAGAGTATGCTCCCCTTCCGAGCTCCAATTCAGTATAAAAGTCATCCTCAATGATCACTCCCAACTTAGTGAGGATGGACCATGAGAAGCATGCAGTCTGCCTTCCCTAGTGAAGTGAAGCACAGAAGAAGTAATGTAGTAGTTTTATAGGCGGTAATCACAGTGCATCTCCCAAAAAGGAGATATAAAAATTAAAAAAATGACACTGCCCCTATTTTTAGAACCACCATATGGTTTGCAGAGCTGCCAGTAAACTATAATCCAGATAAGCTAGACTTCCAGGCTGTGTATTTAGTAATGACTTAAACAAAGGGATCCAGGTGTAGTTTCTAAGTGAAGCAGAGTCCACACTTTGAAGCAGAATCTCACATCTATTCCACACAATGAAGGATCCTACCCAGAACTAGTACGATGTCAAAATATGACATTTCGTTTTTCACAAGCAAAACATTTTACCTGTATTTTAATTAATATTTTCTGTAACTTCTTACTTGAGGTTCATGAGGAAGTCAAATAAGTGAGATGTGCTGCATATAATTTTACAGCTGTGGCAGAATCTTCCCTCCTTTCCCATGCTGTGATATTTCTGATCATAGTATGTAGAAATATAATTCTGATATTATTGCTTTGCATTTTTCCTTAACAGAAATTGACTTCTAATAAACTGGGACATGGGGGCTTCCATTGTGGTGCAGTGGTTAAGAATCCGCCTGCCAGTGCAGGGGACGAGGGTTTGATCCGTGGTCCAGGAAGATCCCACATGCAGCGGAGCAGCTAAGCCCCTTCGCCACAACTACTGAGCCTGCACTCTAGAGCCAGCGAGCCGATAACTACTGAAGCCCATGAGCCACAACTACTGATAATTATATCAGTTATTTAAGCAGATACTACTATATACTAGGCCCTTTTCAAACTTCATAATATTTAATATCCAGAATAAACACATCAAGTAGGTATAATTATACCTACTATCTTTTATAGATAGTAAAACTGATAACAGGGTATATTAAATCTTTACAAAAGGCTTTATTAGCTGTCAAATGATGTGTCAAGCCTGAACCTAGGTTTTTTTTTAGTCATTGGTATCTATATTCCTTTCCTTATGCAATACTGCCAATAGCCTAAAGTAAAAAATAATAATATGGAGTTATTTTGGAATATATGCTGAAATTTTTATAAATGCCTGATTTGAGAAATAGAGCAGGTAGTATTTATGACACAATTTTGCAAAAAGTTTAATTACCTCATGCCAGTTAATTATATTTATGTTGCTCAATAAGCAAAAGAAGAATTTTGAAATACACAAAATTGTCTTTGTATAACTTCTAACTATGCAGACTTAGGTGAAAAATCTCTGTGGTATAAGACTCTAGTGTGGCTTTCATAGCCCTTACCTTCTTAAGATAACAACTTTGTACTATCTCTTAAGTGTACCCTTAAGTGGCAAATATGGGACCATGTGATTATGTGTACATGATGATTATGTTACATGAGAGTGGAACCCATCTTGCTACGAGACTCTTTGTCTTATGGCTTTGAAGGCACAAGCCATCAGTTGTGAGCTGCCATATGGAAAAGGTCACACAGCAAGGAACTGAGAGTGACCACTGGCCCTCAGGCAGCCAGAAATTGAGACCCTGGGTCCAGTAGCCTTCCTGGTACTTACTCAATACTGTTAAGAACCACATGAGTTTGGGCAAGGATACCTCCCCAGCTGAGACTCAGCTGAGACCACAGTCCTGGCTGACACCTTGATTGCAGGTTTATAAGGCCATGAAGCAGATAGCTCAACTAAATCAACTAAATCCTGCCCAGGCTCCTGACCCACAGAAACTGTGAAATAATAAATTTTCCTGGTTTAAGGTAAAAAGTTTGTGGTATTATTTTTATTTTAATAGATAACTAATATAATCTCATATATATTATTTATACCTTATCATTGGCTTTCTTATTTATCAGAAATTTTATATAAAAAAATAAGTGCCTTATTACACACATACACAATCATATACACATGTGTGCACACATCCACACAAACCCATGACATATGTCCATATAAAAATGTGTGACTCAGAGAGAGGTATATCTGACAGTTAAGTAAAATATTTGTTGTTAAGATATGCATTATTCAAAAAATACATGGTTGAACCGATTTTGTCTTTACGTTTCTGAGCTCAGAAAATGAATTGAATTTTTATAAGTAATGAGAAACATGGGTAAAGCTCTCCTAGTAGATTGGCCAAAATCTTGAGAGCCTGAGGTTTTGCCAATACTAGCTTCCAGAAAATGCCAGCTTCAGAGGTCAGCACTGTTATCACAAACTATGAAAATATAAAAATGTTTTAAAATCCTTTCTGTGTGATGAAAGGTTAAAAGCTGAAGTACATGTTGCCATGGCAATAGTGTTTTGTTTACAGAACTTGTCTTCTCTAAAACTTGTCCTTTAAATAGTAGGAAAGAACCACTTCAGTCTTAACATTGTATTGCACTCTTAGCTTTCATTAGTGAAATAATATTTGTTCATTTTGCATTAAGAAGCACAAAATGTTCCACTGCTCATTTTGTCCATTTATTTAATGACATTGGTAGGCTTGTTACTTAAATAAATCTAAAGAAAATGAATATGTACTGGTTAATCCAGTTGAATCCATGTAAATACACTACTGTGGCTCTTAACATTGGTAAATATAACAAATTCTCACTAATATACAGGATGGAATGGTATAATGTTCTGCTTCACGGTGATTTACTATGATGCAGGGACTAGTTCATTTGCCAATTTCTCCTACTTTGAAAAACTGTATTAATCAGGATGATACAGGCTTTGTAGTTCTAACAGTTGACTCCGACATTGCAGTGGCTAAAACATCACACACTTGTTTCTTGCTTTCACGAAATCAGAGTCCATATTCTCCAGGATATCTGGCTGCCATGCAATACTTCAGTGATGAGGTTGCTTCTGTTCTATGCTCTACCATCTCAATACAAAGACTCGTGGTCTAGCAGAGGTAGTGAGTGTTGAAGGGTTTTGCACTGGCCCAGAAAGATACACATGTATTCTGCTCACAGCCCTCTGACTACAACTTATTTCATGGCCCTGCCTACTGCAAGAAGGCTAGGACAAATAGGGATGTACTGATTACATTTGCAAGCATTAGTAACCCTCCTACATCTATCATCCAGGAAAAATTATTCACTTACTAGCTTTGCCTTCACACTATGGGAGTATTCTTGTTTTTCTTTCTAACCACTCACAATCCTCTCCCTTTGATCTGCCATACTCTTGAATCTGCAATGCCCACCTCATCAATCATAGACTAGGGCCAATATTTTACTATACTAGTCTAACCCCTGTAAATAGTACTTTGATTCCATATTTTGAAATAATAAAAATAATATGAATTTTTAGAATACTACATATGAATGAATAATTAAAAGAAGTGCTGCATTGCTTACTTATTTGGTAGAAGAGCCAGTAATTTCTGGTCTCCTGATCCTTAATCCCCAGCTCTATGTTTCTGCCTATTATCATTATCATTACAGGTATCATCTCTATTCGCTATTATTGAGAGATTTCATCACATGATGTGGTAATAGGCTACGCACAATGAAAATTAATTTCTCAGGGTCTCTAGGTTTTCAATATCTTGATATATATATATGATATATAGTTGAATGTGTTCAATATTTGTTGATACTCTCATATTGTTGGTTCATCAATCAGCATCCTCACAACAGAAATATTTTATAAAACTTTTTCTTGTTCTCTTTTTTCCATATTCCTTGATATGGAATATATCATTTTGTTTCACAGCCTTCTGAACTTTTATTTGTTATTTCTGTTCCTCAGGCTAGATTTCCCTTTTTTGGATTAACAAATTTATATCATCTTTAAAAACTCAGTCAGTGTTTCAGTGCCACTTAAATAGAAAGTCTCTTCTTCTCTACCAGTCCCTTATGTATTTGTCTATGCTGCCAGGATACCATGCGCTATGAAAAGCTTTATTACACAATATATCAGATAGTATTATTCTCACTTTCATTTTGATATCTGTCAGTCTGTCTGTCTGTCTCTGTCTATATCTCCTTACCTTTTTCTTTAACTTTCTCTTGCCATTAAAGATAATAGAATGTAAAATTCCTGTTATGACTACTTATACTCCAGAGAAGATGTAGGTTACAGAATTTACGCTATTAACTGTGGTGATAATTAAAGAGTTTAGTATAGTGTTTATGCATATTTTAGTGCTCAATAAATGCTAACTTGCATTACTAGTAAATAATATTTGGGAATAGAAGATATAGCTTACAATGGTATAGACAGTACATCACTTCTATATATTTTCACTTATTCATGGAGCCTATCTTTCAAATACTACAACTCATTTGATTAGACAATTCTTACAACATTAAAATATTAAACATAAATACAAAATTCTAGATTTGTGATTATTTGGTTTCAATTATTTGTCTAAAACGTAAGAGAAATAGTATGAAAAGAGGCATGGAATTAGAACTGAAAATTCTGTTCTGGTGAAAAAGTTGAGAACTTTCTGGAAAAGGCTGTGTGATGTAAAATAATTGGAAATAGTAACTTGAAGTAACTAGTGGGTAAATTATTTTGAGCCTTTTTTTTAATTGGTAGGTTGTTACTAAGATCTGCAAGAGCATCAACAAAATATTTCCTCAAAATATAGAGCTTACAAGTCTTCTGAGCTCCCTGATGTTTGCCATCTATTCCAGCCTAAATGTTCTCTAATTTCACGTCAATCATCTAATGATCTAGATTGCCCATTGCTTCCAGCTCTCTTTTCGTGTTTTATTTGGTTAAAGGAAAATCAGCTTTACATTGTGAAAAGGCATACTGTTAGTGAATTGTGAAATTGTGAGAGATTGTGCTGTAATTACTGAATATTGGCTCTCCACTAACATGTTGCTTCAACGTGGGAAGAACTGCCAGAGAATTTAAGTTTCTCTCCTCAGTAGTCCATCGTTACAGCAACAATTGTGGAAATCAAGTGAGATGTGGAGCCATTTTTGATTGCCTTAAATGGCACATTTATACATGCCAGCAAGAATCTATGCTTCTATACAAACTGAAAAGAAAATGAAACAGTCTGTGTATGTAGTCTCTCGGGTTGAATGGAGGTGGATCAGCTTGTACTTAACACCTGTTCAGGCTGGAAAGGCAGGGGAAGCTTAATATGTTTACTCAATCATACTAATTTCCTGGGTGCCAAGGCAGAAAATCTGAAACATATGACCTCTGTTCACACTGTGAGGGAGCTATTTAGGACAAAGGTGATGATCCTGAAAGAAAATGTGGAAATGCTCTCTCAGGTGCCAGTATAGTTGGAATATTTTGCTGCCAGCAATCAACAGCCCTTAAACATCAACATTGCAGGCTTTTGTCGACTAGTGTACAGGGCAACCTCTAAAAATATTTAAGAAGGAATAGGAAACAAAACTGGCATATTTCTTAACATATCAAAAGAATTTCAACATATGGTCTCCAAACCTTTTCATTGTCCCCCCCGCAACTCAATACAAAATTATAATGCATTTAATGTAGCATTCCAATCCAAATAGTTGTTTGTGAAGCTAAATCATGAAGCTAAATTTCAGACTCCTTTTTTGAAAATTTTCCTGCAATCTTAAATACTTTAGCTGGCCAGATAACATGCAGCTACAGTATCAAAAGGGGAAGTCATAGGAGTGCAATTTGTACGTAATCCTCTTTCCATCAAAATGTTCTAAAACAAACAAAAAAAATCATTAAAAAATTAATATTAGAAGAAAGTCTTATCAAATTTTATATAATTGGGGTTTTTTTTTTTTTTGTTGCTGTTTGGGTTTGTTTTTTTGTTTGTTTGTTAACAATTATACTCTTTCTGTCTTTATTGGTTACAAGTAAGACTGTAAAATGCCCAGGGTTTTTGTCTTGTGGATGTTATTCAATTTAAATTTCATGCTCCCCAAATTGCCCTTGTTTTGGTTGGTAAAACAGCAAGACAGTAGCTACAATTCAGTGGGATTAAGTGCTTTACAGTATTCCATAAATTATACTGAGAGAGGTCTAAGGGAGGAGCAAGTAATTATGCTTGGGGGGATACAACAAGTGTCACAGTCAGCCTTTGAATTGGACCTTAAAGAATGAATGAATATTCACTAGCTGGAGGGGGAAAGAATACAGCATCCTGAGGGGAGGGCCTTTGGAAATGTCAAAGATGTATTCAAAGGCCTGGAAATTTCAATAATGTTTTTTCAGGTGGAATTAAATGTATGCTGGGTGCAGAGAGAAAGCTGACAAGACCTGTGACTGAAAGGTTAGATCAGAGATTATTGTAAAGCGCTGTTGATGTCAGACTAAGGAGATTACATTTTATCAAAGAGGCCTGTGGTCTGCAAAGTGGGGTGTAGGTAACCTTCTTTCCTCCTCCCCATCCTGTTGCCTCCTGTAGCCTCTTCCTCTATGTGAAAAATTTCACCACCGCTGTCCACCCTTCATATTTTATATCATGTCAACAGCATCCTTGGAGCTTTTGTCCATGAGTAACATTAGATGAAGAAATCCTGATAAGTACATTCAAAATAAAGATTACCTGTCTTGTATTTTAAGTGGGAAAGCATGAATGGAAACCATTATAGTAATAAACTAAATATTAATAGATGAGAGAGTATATAGTACGTGCAAAGGTAGCAAAAGGAGGGGTTTTGCTACTTGCAAGCAATACTCAAACTATTTTTATTTAGTAATCACCTACTAGGTCTAGTAGAGTGACTTAACTGGACACTGTATTTTAGGAACATGGCTTACAGAATATTGATTATGATAAACTTATTTTATAAATAAAATATATGATAAATTTAATGTAACATTACATATCACACAGAAGCTCTATATGACAATTATTTTTGTAAAAGTCTAACATTTTAGGTATTCAGTTGATGATTTGATAAAATCACAAAGAAGAATGACATCACTTAAGGACATGCCTTGTACAAGCTTTCTGTTTTTGTATTTTCATATTTAAATATCCTATGAATTTGTTTAATAAGCTAATACATATAGTTAAAATTTAAATTATAATATATACATAGTATCTATATCTATATATCCCCCTTCAAAGTGAGTGCATGTATTTATCTTTAAAGGGGCATAATGGGTTAAAAAAAATCTTTTAAAATAATTATAGAGGGCTTCCCTGGTGGCGCAGTGGTTGGGAGTCCGCCTGCCGATGCAGGGGACACGGGTTCGTGCCCCGGTCCGGGAGGATCCCACATGCAGCGGAGCGGCTGGCCCGTGAGCCATGGCCGCTGAGCCTGCGCGTCCGGAGCCTGTGCTCCGCAGGGGGGGAGGCCACAAAAGTGAGAGGCCCGCGTACCGCCAAAAAAAAAAAAAAAAAAAAATTATAGAAAAATAAGGGATCTAAAAATGATATTAAAGCTTCTCTTTCTGTATTATTGCATATTATGGGTGGTTCTCGTATTTGCTGATGATAACCTGGGAATAATCCTGGTTTTGTAAACCTGGAAAATACCAACTACAAGGTTTAAGATTCAATTAAGCAGGATTTTAGTCCAAAATTATACATTACAATGCTATTATGTAACTCTTTGAAAATGTTTCTTTATACAAATATGTTATATTTGTTATGTATATGTTATATGTATATACATAACATATATAACATATATGTTATGTATATGTTATATACAAATATGTTATATTTACAGATGTGCTCCTAGAAGGAATATTTATCTATAGGTACCTCAATATTAACAGGGATAATGAATTTGTGAGGGAGACACAAGAAAAAAAGAGAGAGACAGGGAACCAGGGAGAGACAGAGAGAGACAGAGAGAAAGAGAGATTACCATAGTAATAATCTTTAGAATGAAAATGGAATTTTATACCTTCCTTACCAATGTAGACCACTGCCTCTGTACTGCCTTATAATTACAAATGAAGAACTACAGGCCATCTTCTAATTCCAAGAAAATCCAGTGATTGAAAGCTAAATTTTAGAACACTAGTACTGAGATTTCACTACATGATACTTATAATAAATTTTGGCATAAAAATAATATGTTGAACAGGATTTAGACGGTATAACCATTTAACCATTAAAATTTAAATGTAAAATTGATTTCTTTATTCACATTAGAACAAAAGATATCCCCAAACACTTCCTTTTTTCTCTTTAAGTAGTAAATTGAAAACAAGGGAGTTTTCTTAACCAACTTTCCTCAACTTATCAGTATATTTCTTTTTTTTTTTTTTTTTTTTTGTGGTATGCGGGCCTCCCCCTGCTGTGGCCTCTCCCGTTGCGGAGCAGAGGCTCCGGACGCGCAGGCCCAGAGGCCACGGCCCACGGGCCCAGCCGCTCCGCGGCACGCGGGATCCTCCCAGACCGGGGCACGAACCCGGCTCCCCTGCATCGGCAGGCGGACGCGCAACCACTGCGCCACCAGGGAAGCCCTATCAGTATATTTCTTAAAGAATATTACTTTTCAGCTCTTATACCATAGAGATTTGCACTGTTTTGACAAAAATCCTGGCTAATTTTAAGCCCATGGCAGGAAATAGGTTGAGGTCAGTAAAACAGCATTATCATATATTGTCTTGTTCAGTGAAGTAACACAAAGAAAAATGTCTGCTGAAAGCCAACCAAATCACTGTCAACCTCAGAATTGTC
The DNA here is from genome assembly GCF_002837175.3 of Physeter macrocephalus. Lineage (NCBI taxonomy): Eukaryota > Metazoa > Chordata > Mammalia > Artiodactyla > Physeteridae > Physeter > Physeter macrocephalus. Next base: position 84,147,796 of record NC_041220.1, on the reverse strand, counting down.
AGGCAATTCCCAACCTTCCAGGCTGTTATTCAACTTCTCCTTTGTATTCGGGGATTTGCAGGCTAAGTAAATGCCTTTCAGAATAAGTCAAATTTAAGAGCATCGCCCAGCTCAGTGTTTCCATTGCGTGGGATAATCATGGTTCAGTAGATAACAGCAAAATTGGAAGTGAAGAAATGCTCTAAATGGTTAGGCCTGTTCAAATTTCAGCTCCTGACACTGTCAAGAAACTTTTCCAAGGAGTATTAATTACTTCACCTACAAACTAGGGACAGTGAGATTTACTCTTCCTTCCCGGTAAAGCTGTTTTAGGAATCAAATTAAATACATTTTTTGAAAGCACATTTGAAATAATAATTTATGATGGCATTGTTCTAATTCTCACAAAATTTTTGAGACTATCAAGTTAAAACTATCATTAATTATAATCTTCAACTTTGATCATCAAAATTCATAAGAAAATTGTGTTCGTCATCACTTCATTCAATCACTCCTTGAGTCATTCAAGCATTTATTAAGCAACTATGATGTGCATGTGAATATCCTTGTAATTAATATACGTTGAATCTAAAACAAGAATAAGAGTCATGTGAAACCATGTTGGAGGACAGTTAATCGCTTTAAAGGAAATACATAGTAAGTTTTACTTGGTTTAGAAGACAATATTCTTTTGTTAGACCAAGACAGTTTTTAGCAATAAGAATAAATTAGAAACACTAATCATTTTATTCTTCAAACACTTTAGAAATCTAAAATTGGTTTACAATTTACCTTTAGAATTACACCCCAAATACTTTGTTCTTTAAGGCTTTGTATGATCTGGCTCCAGCCTGACTCATCAAACTTAGGTCATATTACTCTTCCCCCATCATATGTCCCTCAGAATATTGTCATTATATTTAGAAATGTTAGTACTATGATTTTGCTAGGGAAGATACAACACACAGTAACCTCTGATAAAGGTTTGAGTAGGTTCTTCTAGATATAAACTGCCCATTTTAGGAATCAGACAAAGATTTGGTGAGGTTCATATTCTTTTTGGATAGTAGAGGATCCTAACTGCTGTTTTTATATAAATGGACAACTAACTAACCAAACTTTACCAGAAAGTAGAAAATGTTGGATATATTTTTCGGAAGTGAAGATTGAAAGTAGTATAGTGACAAACTTGTTATGAAGCCATACAACTTGTTATGGATTCCTCTAAGCTATTTAACACAAGCAGTCAGCCAAAGATATCAAACTGTCTATTTTATTACTTTGCATTCTTGGTGTAATTCTAAAACAAAGGTACTTCATGAAGACCCTAAAGGTCAGGTGTTTTGTGTGTTTTTTTGCCATTCTAGCTTCTACTTTTGTACCCCTCAACCCCTTTTTTTTCAGTTAAAGTTGCACCCCTTTTAATTCCTTCACATATTCACCTGCCTCCATGTTAGAGCTATTATATCCTTGAATGCCATGGAGCTAATTGGGGTCAGTCCTTGACATGTTCCTCCCTACCTGGATTTATGTGCCTATTCCATTTCTCTGGATTTCGACATTTTTGGTTCTTGGCCAATACCACCTACTCTCAAACCAAGTTAATCACCATCTAAGACTGCCTGACTACTGTCCCATTGTACCACTTGGTTGTTGGGAAGATCTGTCATTAACATATCCAACCATACGGAAACACTTCTCTTACATGTTCTTGAAGCTATTTACATTTTCAGCTTTCCTCTAATCATAGAGACATGACACAAACACACAGAGAAGTCCTCATATTCTTATTTTTATTTATATTCATTTGCTATTTTTATTCATATATTTATTCGGTATTTCCAACTGACATTCTTAAACCTTGATGTTATCTTTAACATTTGTGGGTTTCTTTCCTCCGCATTGAGCCATCATAATTTCTCTTTTATTCCCCCCTCTAGGCCCAGTCAGGTCTTTATGAACTTGCTACTGGATCTGAGCTGTAGGCTCCTGCAGGGCTAGCATTTGAGGATCTGCCTTTATAATCAATCAAAACTATCCAAAAATCAGACTCACTTTCAGAAATACAACCTTGATCACATCTCTCACCTTTTAAAACCCTTCAGCTTGGGACCCCTGCTTATGATTCAAGGCTTTGTTAGACACTGACAGTTCTCTGAAGTCTAGCCTGAATGTTCATTTCTATTCTTATTTCTCATATGTTCCAGGTGATATATGACTTCCCTTAAAATATATTGCCCACTGTTTTCCAGGAATATCTTCACATTGCTATTTCTATGTACCTGTTTATGTTTTCCCTGGCATTCATTTTTCACTTCCCCCTGTTAAGAACCTTTACTCCTTTTTCAAGGGTCATTTAATATCAATTTTTCAATGAGAAGTTCTGTTTAATCACTCCATGGAGTGCTCAGTCATGTGAAAGAGGAAGTTTCATAAGCAATAAATAAGGTCACAGTTAAATAAATGCTGTGTTTGGAGAGTTGGTTCAAAGAAACTTGAATACCACACACCAAGTTATCCTGCTCTTTGGGCCTTCCTCATCTACATTACAGTTCCTTAAGGTCACAGATCATATCCTCCTCCTCCTCTTCATTTTTATCATTCCCTGTAAATCTTCCAAATAAAATATGCTCAATATTGTATTATTATTTGATTGCCTAAGTCTGAAGGCATTTTCTATAAAGGCAAGGCTCTAGGTAGAATTTTTTAATTTGGTCCTGTCCAGTGATTGAAGAAAGCCATCCAAGACTACTTTAAAAAACTCATGTTTTATGCTCTTATGTCATCATTTATTAATTATACAAATAATCATTGAAAGGTTTAGAGTATCAGTTACTCTTCTAAATGCTGAGGAAATGGCAGAGTGAGGAAAAAAAACTCCCTGCTTTCAGTAGATGATGTGCTGTTCTTAGTATTTAGCTAATTTTAAAATTATATTTCTTGATTGATAGCTATAAAATATTATATAATTTTATTATATTACATTATTAAAATGTTCCTACATCTTTTATTCTCTATATCTACATATTACTTCTCTTTTTCCTCTCCACTGGAGAGGCACTGCTAATCACAGAGTTTGTCACATAGTAGACATTCAATAAATGCAATATTTGTGAACACTATGCATGAAATGCTTAAATACAAATATAATCTATGCAATTTTTGTAAGTTAGTCTGATGTCCAGTTTACTGCTATCTTTTATATGAATAAACTATTTTACTTGAAGGAAATGTTTCCTTTTTCTCTCTTATTAGATTCATTTAAAGGAAAAAAATCTTGTTCTAGATTTTCAAGTTCTCAGGGTTCATGTTGATCAAGCATTTCCTGAGCGGAAGCAGTGTTACTATTTAATAATAAAGGAATATTTCCAAAGGTCACTTATGTTTTCTAAAATCAGGTTGACTGGTATTAAAAATTTAACACAAATGCGGAAATGGTAAAAAAAAAAAAAAGTCATCACATGCTTCTATTAATCAATAGACTACTGAATTTTCTCTCTGATATTAATTGCCTTTGAAAAATAAAACAGCCAATGTGTCAGTAATTCTCAACATGTCAGGATAAAGAATTCTCAACATTAAAGCCAACTTGCTTGGAGGAGCAGAGAAAATACTTAGGTTATTTTGACCTTGAAGTCATTTCTTACTGCTTTCTTTCTCTCACACTGCTTACCCAATCCATTAGCAAATCCTTTCAACATTACCATTAAAGTAGATGCAGAATTCAAACACTCTCACAATCTCCACTTCTCCTAGACAAGTTAAAGCCACTGTAATCCCTAACCTGGCCTCAAAAACAGTCTTCTAACATGTCTCCTGCTTCTACCCTTGCCAACTTTCTCCTTTGCAGAAATCATGATCCTTTAAAAAACTGAGTCAGTGGTGTCACCCTATGGCTCCAAACCCTGTATGGCTTCTCAACTCATTCAGAATAAAATGTATGCTGCCCGGGTATCCTACCATAGCTCTGATGTCATCTGTGGTCACTCCTCCCCTTGTCTCAAGTACACTGGTCTCCTCAAGTTGGGTCCAAGGCTTCAAGCATGCCAGGAGCACCCTCAGAGCATTTGTAAGAGTCCTTTTTCATGGTCTAATACATTTTTCTCCCAGAAAGACACATGGTTGGCTCCTGCACTTCCTCTGTCTGTATTTATTTATTTATTTATTTTAACTTCATTATTGGAGTATAATTGCTTTAAAATGGTGAGTTAATTTCTGCAATATAACAAATAGAATCAGCTATACCTATTCATATATCCCCATATCTCCTCCCTCTTGCGTCTCCCTCCCACCCTCACTATCCCACACCTCTAGGTGGACAGATAGAACCTAGCTGATCTCCCTGTGCTATGCGGCTGCTTCCCACTAGCTATCTATTTTACATTTGGTAGTCTATATATGTCCATGGCACTCTCACTTCATCCCAACTTATCCTTCCCCCTCCCCGTGTTCTCAAGTACATTCTCTATGTCTGCGTTTTTCTTCCTGTCCTGTCCCTAGGTTCTTCAGAAACTTTTTTTTTTTTAGATTCCATATTATGTGTTAGCATACGGTATTTGTTTTTCTCTTACTGACTTACTTCACTCTGCATGACAGTCTCTAAGTCCATTACCTCATTACAAATAACTCAATTTCATTTCTCTTTATGGCTGAGTAATATTCCATTGTATATATGTGCCACATCTTTATCCATTCATCTGTCAATGGACACTTAGATAGATTCCATGTCCTGACTATTGTAAATAGAGCTGCAATGAACATTGTGGTACATGACTCTTTCTGAATTATGGTATTCTCAATGTATATGCCCAATAGTGGGATTACTGGGTCATATGGTAGTTGTATATTTAGTTTTTTAAGGGACCTCCATACTGTTCTCCATAGTGGCTGTATCAATTTAAATTCCCACAAACAGTGCAAGAGGGTTCCCTTTTCTCCACACCCTCTCCAGCATTTATTGTTTGTAGATTTTTTGATGATGGCCATTCTGACTGGTGTGAGGTGATACCTCATTATAGTTTTCATTTGCATTTCTCGAATGATTACTGATGTTGAGCATCCTTTCATGTGTTTGTTGGCAATCTGTACATCTTCTTTGGAAAAATGTCCATTTACATCTTCTGCACATTTTTTGATTGGGTTGTTATAATCCATTTTGAGTTTATTTTTGGGTATGGTGTCAGGGAGTGTTCTAATTTCATTCCTTTACATGTAGCTGTCCAGTTTTCCCAGAACCACATATTGAAGTGGCTATCTTCTCTCCGTTGCATATTCTTGCCTCCTTTATCAAAGATAAGGTGACCATATGTGTGTGGGTTTATCTCTGGGCTTTCTATCCTGTTCCATTGATCTATATTTCTGTTTTTGTGCCAGTACCATACTGTCTTGATTACTGTAGCTTTGTGGTATAGTCTGAAGTCAAGAAGCCTGATTTCTCCAGCTCCATTTATCTTTCTCAAAATTGTTTTGGCTATTCGGGTCTTTTTTGTTTCTATACAGATTGTGAAATTTTTTGTTCTACTTCTGAGAAAAATGCAGTTTGTAATTTGATAGGGATTGCATTGAATCTGTAGATTGCTTTTGGTAGTATAGTCATTTTCACAATATGGATTCTCCCAATCCAAGAACATGGTATATCTCTCCATCTGTTTGTACTATCTTTAATTTCTTTCATCATTGTCTTATAGTTTTCTGCATACAGGTCTTTTGTCTCCTTAGGTAGGTTTATTCCAAGGTATTTCATTCTTTTTGTTGCAATGTTAAATGGAAGTGTTTCCTTAATTTCTCTTTCAGATTTTTCATCACTGGTGTATAGGAATGCAAGAGATTTCTGTGCATTAATTTTGTATTCTGCTACTTTACCAAACTCATTGATTAGCTCTAGTAGTTTTCTGGTAGCATCTTTAGGATTCTCTATGTATAGTATCATGTCAACGGCAAACACTGACAGTTTTACTTCTTCTTTTCCGATTTGGATTCCTTATATATATATTTTTTCTCTGATTGCTGTGGCCAAAATTTCCAAAACTATGTTGAATAATAGTGGTGAGAGTGAGCAACCTTGCCTTGTTCCTGATCTTAGTGGAAATTTTTTCAGTATTTCACCATAGAGAATGATGTTGGCTGTGGGTTTGTCATATATGGCCTTTATTATGTTGAGGTAAGTTCCCTCTATGCCTACTTTCTGGAGGGTTTTTATCATAAATTGGTACCGAATTTTGACGAAAGCTTTTTCCTGCATCTATAGAGATGTTCATATGGTTTTTCTCATTCAGTTTGTTAACATGGTTTATCACATTGATTGATTTGCGTATATTGAAGAATTCTTGCATTCGTGGGATAAATCCTACTTGATCGTGGTGTACGTTCCTTTTAATGTGCTGCTGGATTCTGTTTGCTAGTATTTTGTTGAGGATTTTTGCATCTATGTTCATCAGTGATATTGGTCTATAGTTTTCTTTTTTTGTGAGATCTTTGTCTGGTTTTGGCATCCTGGTTCAGTCTCGGAAGCTTGTGCTTTTCTAAGAATTTGTCCATTTCTCCCACATTGTCCGATTTATGGGCATATAGTTGCCTGAAGTAATCTCTCAAGATCCTTTGTATTTCTGCAGTGTCAGTTGTTACTTCTTTTTTATTTCTAATTCTATTGATTTGAGTCTTCTCCCTTTTTATCTTGATGTGTCTGGCTAAGGGTTTGTCAATGTTGTTGCTCTTCTCAAAGAACCAGCTTTTAGTTTTATTGACCTTTGCTATCATTTCCTTCATTTTTTTTTCATTTATTTCTGATCTGATCTATATGATTTCTTTCCTTCTGCTAACTTTGGCGTTTTTTTTTTGTTCTTCTTTCTCTAATTGCTTTAGGTGTAAGTTTAGGTTGTTTATTTGAGATGTTTCTTGTTTCTTGCGGTATGATTGTATTGCTGTAAACTTCCCTCTTAGAAATGCTTTTGCTGCATCCCATAGGTTTTGGGTTGTCATGCTTTCATTGTCATTTGTTTCTAGGTAGATTTTGATTTCCTCTATGATTTCTTCAGTGAGCTCTTGGTTATTTAGTAGTGTGTGGTTTATCCTCCATGTGTTTGTATTTTTTACAGATTTTTTCCTGTAATTGATATCTAGTCTCATAGCATTGTGGTCAGAAAAGATACTTGATACGATTTCAATTTTCTTAAATTTACCAGGGCTTGATATGTGACCCAAGATATGATCTATCCTGGAGAATGTTCCATGAGCATTTGTGAAGAAATTTTATTCTGTTATTTTTGTATGGAATGTCCTATACATATAATTTAAGTCCATCTTGTTTAATGTATCATTTAAAGCTTGTGTTTCCTTATTTATTTTCATTCTGGATGATCTGTCCATTGGTGAAAGTGGGGTGTTCAAGTTCCCTACTACTATTTTATTCCTGTCAATTTCCCTTTAATGGCTGTTAGCATTTGCCTTATGTATTGAGGTGCTCCTATGTTGATGGCATAAATATTTACAATTGTTATGTATTCTTCTTGGATTGATCCCTTGATCATCATGTAGTGTCCTCCTTTGTCTCTAGTAATAGTCTTTATTTTAAGGTCCATTTTGTCTGTTGTGAGAATTGCTACTCCAGATCTTTTGATTTCCATTTGCATGGAATATCTTTTTCCATGCCCTCACTTTCAGTCTGCGTGTGTCCCAAGGTATGGAGTGAGTCTCTTGTAGACAGCATTTATATGGGTCTTGTTTTTGTATACATTCAGGTAGTCTATATCTTTTGGTTGGAGCATTTAATCATTCACATTTAAGGTAGTTATACATATATATATATGTTCCTATTACCATTTTCTTAATTGGTTTAGGTTTGTTTTTGTAGATCTTTTCCTTCTTTTGTGTTTCCTGCCTAGAGAAATTCCTTTAGCATTTTTTGTAAAGCTGGTTTTTTGGTGCTGAATTCTCTTAACTTTTGCTTGTCTCTAAAGGTTTTAATTTCTCTGTCGAATCTGAATGTGATTCTTGCTGGGTAAAGTAACCTTGGTTGTAGCTTTTTCCCTTTCATCACTTTAAATATGTCCTGGCACTCCCTTCTGGCTTGCAGAATTTCTGCTGAAAGATCAACTCTTAACCTTATGGGGATTCTCTTATATGCTATTTGTTGCTTTTCCCTTGCTGCTTTTAATATTTTTTCTTTATATTTAATTTTTGGTAGTTTGATATATATGTGTCTTGGCATGTTTCTCTTTGGATTTATCCTGTATAGGACTCTCTGCATTTCTTTGACTTGGTTGACTATTTCCTTTTCCATGTTAGGGAAGTTTTCAACTGTAATCTCTTCAACTATTTTCTTAGTTTCTCTTCTTCTTCTGGGATGCCTATAATTCGAATGTTGGTGGATTTAATGTTGTCCCAGAGGTCTCTGAGAGTGTCCTCAATTCTTTTCATTCTTTTTTCTTTATTTTGCTCTGTGGTAGTTATTTCCACTATATTATCTTCCAGGTCACTTATCCATTCTTCTGCCTCAGTTATCCTGCTATTGATTACATCTAGAGAATTTTTAATTTCATTTATTGTGTTGTTCATCATTTTTTGTTTGCTCTTTAGTTCTTCTAGGTTCTTAAACATTTCTTGTATTTTCTCCATTTTACTTCCAAGATTTTGGATCCTCTTTACCATCATTACTCTGAATTCTTTTTCAGGTATTTCCTATTTCCTCTTCATTTCTTTGGTCTGGTGGGTTTTAACCTTGCTCCTTCATCTGCTGTGTATTTTTCTCTCTTCCCATTTTGCTTAACTTACTATGTTTGGGGTCTCATTTTCACAGGTTACAGGCTCATAGTTCCCGTTGTTTTTGGTGTTTGACCCAAGTGGGTAAGGTTGGTTCAGTGGGTTGTGTAGGCTCCCTGGTGGAGGGGACTAGTGCCTATGTTCTGGTAGATGAGGCTGGATCTTGTCTTTATGGTGGGCAGGACCGCTTCCCGCGGTGTGTTTGTAAACTTAGTATGATTTTAGGCAGCCTCTCTGCTAATGGGTGGGCTTGTCTTCCTGTCTTGTTAGTTGTTTGGCATAGGGTTTCCAGCACTGTAGCTTGCTGGTCGTTGAGTGGAGCTGGGTCTTAGTGTTGAGATGGAGATCTCTGGGAGTGCTTTTGCCATTTAATATTACGTGGGGTTACGAGGTCTCTGGAGGTCCTATGTCCTGAACTCGGCTCTCCAACCTCAGAGGCTCAGGCCTGACATCCAGCCGGAGCACCAAGGCCAGAGCACCAAGGCCCTGTCAGTCACATGGCTCAGAAGAAAAGGAAGAAAAGGAAAGAAAGAAGGAAAGAAAGAAAGGAAGGAAGAAAGGAAGGAAGGAAGGAAGGAGGGAAGGGAGAAAAAATAAAATAAAGTTGTTAAAATAAAAAATAAAAAAATAAAAAATAATTTAAAAAAAAAGCAAGCAAGAAAGAAAGAAGACAGCAACCAAACCAAAAAACAAAGCACCAGTGATAACAAGTGCTAAAAGCTATCAAAAAAAAAAAAAAAGGAAAGTCAGAACCCAAGACAAGTGGTAAAAGCAAAGCTATGCAGACCAAATCACACAAAGAAGCATGCATACACACTTACAAAAAGAGAAAAAGGAAAGAAATATATATATACCAAAAAAAAATAAAATAAAAAAAGGAAGAGAGCAACCAAATCAGTAAACAAATCTACCAAAGATAATAAGCTCTAAATACTAAAGTAAGATAAACATAAAACCAGAAACAAATTAGATGCAGAAAGCAAACCCCAAGTCTACAGTTGCTCCCAAAGTCCACTGCCTCAATTTTGGGATGATTCATTGTCTATTCAGGTATTCCTCAGATGCAGGGTATATCAAGTTGATTGTGGAGATTTAATCCGCTGCTCCTGAGGATGCTGGGAGCAATTTCCCTTTCTGTTCTTTGTTCGCACAGCTCCTGGGTTTCAGCTTTGGATTTGGCCCTGCCTCTGCATGTAAGTTGCCTGAGGGCATCTGTTCCCTGCCCAGATAGGACGAGGTTAAAGTAGCAGCTAATTAGGGGGCTGTTGCTCATTCAGGCCGGTGGGGAGGGAGCGGTACGGACTGCGGGGAGAGCCTGAGGCGGCAGAGGCCAGCGTGATGTTGCAACAGCCTGAGGTACACCGTGTGTTCTCCCAGGGAAGTTGTCCCTGTATCACAGGACCCTAGCTGTGGTGGGCTGCACAGGCTCCCGGCAGGGCAGGTGTGGATAGTGACCTGTGTTTACACACAGGCTTCTTGATGGCTGCAGTAGCAGCCTTAGCGTCCCATGCCCGTCTCTGGTGTCTGCACTGATAGCCGTGACTCTCGCCCATCTCTGGAGCTCGTTTAGGCGGTGCTCTGAATCCCCTCTCCTCGCGCACCCCGAAACAATGGTCTCTTGCCTCTTAGACAGGTCCAGAGTTTTACTTGGACTCCCTCTCGGCTAGCTGTGGTGCACAACTCCCTTCAGGCTTTGTTCACGCAGCCAACCCCAGTCCTCTCCCTGGGATCTGACCTCCGAAGCCTGAGCCTCAGCTCCCAGCCCCCACCTGTCCCAGCGGGTGAGCAGAGAAGCCTCTTGGGCTGGTGAGTGCTGGTTGGCACCGATCCTCTGTGCGGGAATCTCTACTTTGCCCTCTGAACCCCTCTTGCTGCACTCTCCTCTGTGGCTCTGAAGCTCACCCACCCCCGTCCAGCCCCTGTTCGCACAGCTCCTGGGTTTCAGCTTTGGATTTGGCCCTGCCTCTGCATGTAAGTTGCCTGAGGGCATCTGTTCCCTGCCCAGATAGGACGAGGTTAAAGTAGCAGCTAATTAGGGGGCTGTTGCTCATTCAGGCCGGTGGGGAGGGAGCGGTACGGACTGCGGGGAGAGCCTGAGGCGGCAGAGGCCAGCGTGATGTTGCAACAGCCTGAGGTACACCGTGTGTTCTCCCAGGGAAGTTGTCCCTGTATCACAGGACCCTAGCTGTGGTGGGCTGCACAGGCTCCCGGCAGGGCAGGTGTGGATAGTGACCTGTGTTTACACACAGGCTTCTTGATGGCTGCAGTAGCAGCCTTAGCGTCCCATGCCCGTCTCTGGTGTCTGCACTGATAGCCGTGACTCTCGCCCATCTCTGGAGCTCGTTTAGGCGGTGCTCTGAATCCCCTCTCCTCGCGCACCCCGAAACAATGGTCTCTTGCCTCTTAGACAGGTCCAGAGTTTTACTTGGACTCCCTCTCGGCTAGCTGTGGTGCACAACTCCCTTCAGGCTTTGTTCACGCAGCCAACCCCAGTCCTCTCCCTGGGATCTGACCTCCGAAGCCTGAGCCTCAGCTCCCAGCCCCCACCTGTCCCAGCGGGTGAGCAGAGAAGCCTCTTGGGCTGGTGAGTGCTGGTTGGCACCGATCCTCTGTGCGGGAATCTCTACTTTGCCCTCTGAACCCCTCTTGCTGCACTCTCCTCTGTGGCTCTGAAGCTCACCCACCCCCGTCCAGCCCCAGTCTCTGCCAGTGAAGGGGCTTCCTAGTGTGTGGAAACTTTTCCTCCTTCACAGCTCCCTCCTAGAGGTGCAGGTCCCATTCCTATTCTTTTGTTTTTGCTTTTTCTTTTTTCTTTTGCCCTACCCATGTACTTGGGGAGTTTCTTGCCTTTTGGGCAGTCTGAGGTCTTCTGCCAGCATTCAGTAGGTGCTCTGTAGAAGTTTTTCCACATGTAGATGTATTTTTGATGTACTTGTGGGGAGAAAAGTGATCTCCATGTCTTGATCCTCTGCCATCTTGAAGGTCCCTCCCTCTGTCTATATTTAAATGTCATTATCTGAGAGACTTTCTTGGACCAAGTTATATAAAATAGCATTCCCTCTCCACTATTTATGTTCTCTTTTGCATTTATTTGCCATCATTCATGTGCCATTTGACTTATCACATTTTCTCATTTATATACATATATATATGTAAATTGAACATTAAAAATAATGTCTTTACTTGGTATTTGCCACTCTCTGCAATAGAAAGACTCTCTGTCAGGCAAATAATGTTGTTTTGTTCACTTCTATATCACCAAACTCTGGAAGGATGGCTTGTAAAATGTAGGTGATTAATAAATATTGTTTGAATGTTTAAAAATCTTTGTTACTGAAAAGTGTGGGAATCTTCACTTTTAATTTAAATGATTCTGATTTGAAAGCTTTCCATTTAATTTCAAGTAAGAATGGCATGTTTACATGAAACCATTTAAATAAAATAGACATTTTTAAATTCCATGTTTCCTCTACTGTGAAGAAATATGCTTCTGCACTTGTAGAAATGAGCCAAAAGTAATATGTACTACTACAACCTAATGTTCAATGTAATAAATATATCTCTACATTTCTTGATCTAAGTTATGTAATATGAGATACAATTGTCTCAAAAGAATTCCAGAACTTAAAAGAGAAAGTAATTTTTGTTCAAGCATAGGTGTTTCCTATAGTTTATAAAAGCAATAGTAACTTATTAAAATTGTTTTCTGTTTTTGTATTATTTGGTATTGTTTATTTTTAAGTCCTATAGCTTATGCATTTGAATACATACAGCTTTATGATGTCATGTAGTATGAAATGCTTTGCAGTGTTTGTGATCACCTACAGTTAAGGACAATAATGTTGTCTAGTACTCTCATTGTGCTCTTCTCTGTCTTAAAAAAGTGTATTATATTAAATTTTTTTTTAGTTGGCAAAATGCAGCAAGAAAATAGATAAAATATATGCCTGTACTGAAAAAATGTGTTTGTGTGTGTGTGTGTGCGCGTGCACATGCGTGTGTGGAGAGAGAAAGAAAAAGAGAGAGTTGTTTTACTATTCACACAAAATAAAAGTTACAACATATATAGTATCATAGGGAGAGTTTTACTGTTATCTTATTACAATCCAGTTGAGCTCTATAAAAATTCTCAGAATGTATAACATAAAAAACAGTATTATTTATGATTTCTACTGCTCCAACATATACTGTCCAGATCTTTATGTCAAAAGATCTATTTTCTATACTCAACTGTTTCTAATAATTTCTCTCCTTTTTTAATGTTATATTCTTTTCTAAGGATGAACTTACTATTTCACCATGTGAAGTGTCAATGCTTGCTAGAAATTCAAGCCCATTTCACTAGGAATAGATATATGAAACTTCATGTTTCCTAGCTGTGCATATGCACACACCTGTTAAAGAGAAATATTTTGATGTCTTTCTTTGATATATAATAAAATATTGAAAAGATTTTCTGTTTCAGTGCTAACTTTAACTTTAATGTTGAAATAAGTATAGTATATATAAAAGTAAATCTGTCACATGAGGGAGTGTAATCATACTGTTTCTAATGTTATTTCAATCTCTCCAACTCTATGAATGGTTAACTATGCACTATATCAATATTGGATTGCAGGAAAAACATCACTGCATCTGCATAATCTCTAATACTAGCCATTAAATTATTAGAGACACGTACTGGTCAGTGACATTGCATTTCCTAGAATTTGACTGGACTTATGTACTTATGAATAAAGTTTTCTGAATTGCTAAAAATAACGGGAAAATGGAGAGTTTTGGAGAGTTACCGTTTTCTGAATTGCTAAAAATAATGGGAAAACTAATCAACGGTAATATTTTTAAACATTGTTTGATATATGAAGAGTGAAACAACTGCTACAGTCATACAATTACCTTCATAATTGTATCCATTCATCAGCTAAGATTAATTCAACATTCATTTTATAATTTTGTGTTCAGTAATTGTTTAAAGGCTCTGCTTGTATGAAAAGGTTAAGAAACAGTATAAAAATAAAACACCTTGAAATAATTGCAGCAAGAATAAAAACATCTTGAATTATTTTGATCTCAAGTATTCCCAACATATATAATATTCTCTGTTAGAATACCAGCCCAAATGACATGGAAATACATTCCCTATCAAAAAATATATACCTCCATTTTTTCTTGGTATAGCTATTTAGAGCAATCATTTTGACTGGGTTATTAAGATGAATGGAGTGTGTTGAAGTGATAAGGCAAGTAAAAGAATGAAAAAGAGATGTAGCAAAAGAAATATCAGAAAGGAAACTAGAACAGGAAATTTGTTATAGATGATCAAATTTAGTATATAGATATATAGATAAGTAATGCCATTGTTAATATGTGACAGTGAGAATAATTAGATAAGTGGAGTCAGACTTCACAAAATTGAGAATATCTTTCCTAAGTCATTGACAGTTTTTTTTTATTATGATTAATATTTCTGAAATACTTATCCATTTCTGAGTAGATGTACATGTAACAATACTTAGGTGAATGACATAGAATATGGAATCACTTGTGCAGAAACCTAGTTTTTCTATATTAAAAACCACTATAATATGCATGTATTATTTTAATCAATAAAAGCAAGATTTTCACTGAGTGAGTTTCTTTTATCAAATTAAGTACTTAAAATATAGATTATTCTTTTAGACAACTAAGGTACCTTTTAAAAAAAAATACTACTGGCAAAAGCACGGGTTTGACACACCATATCAGTCATGGCCAAAACAGTTACAACTGACAGCCTGCCTAGGGCCTCAGGGACAAATCTTTAGAAAGGGAAGTGTCCAAAGGCAGAGTTCAAGGAAAAGGTCTGGAACAGAGCAAGACCAATACCTCAGAGGGTAACAAAAGCTGCCAAGGTCAAATTAAAATCAATCCATCAGTTTATAGGCAACTCATGTGGCAAAGACAAGGCCAGAGCTCTATAATTCTGCTCCACACAACCAATGAAAAACCATTTTTATAAATTCTATAGAGAGGAGTGTGATATCTTGTGATAGTAACAGACAACCTGTCAATCTATCTCAGGTGTTTGAGATGCTCTATCTCTCCTTATTCAAGGAAGACATTCATTTTTGTAGAATTATATTTTGTGTAACATTCAGTGTTCCTCAGAGATTTTTTCACAGTCATTTTTAAAAATGGTAATCCCATATTTTGTGATCTATGTTGTGTCATAATGTAAGAACTGTGTGAAGGATATCATTGGCTTTAGGAAAAGACTGGTTTGAACCATTTCTGCCACTTAATAACTGAATGACCTTGAATTGTTTATTTTACACCTCTGAGCTTTGGTTTTACTACCTCTAAAATGGTGATGGTAATAAACGGCCTGCAATGTTGCTATGAAGATGAATTGAGAAAATGAAGGTACAACATTTTAAGAGAGGCTGGAGAAGAGCTATAGTAGTTATTATTTTATTGTACATTTCTCTGACAGCTTAGTTCAGAGACTAACATACAACCACCACAACTCATTCTGTTGCTGAAGATGAAAATTATAGAACTAGGAAGGCATATAGCTTTCATCTCAGGTGTTAATGACAATATATTCCTAATGGTTACAAGAAAAGTTTTGGAGTTCATTAAAGACTACCATGAAGCATTTTCTATAATTGGTAGAAAAGGGTGATAGCCCAACTATAGATGTTGACCCCTATGTAGAATGTTTGATTAAATTAATCTGACATTTTTTTCTTCAATCTAAATTACCTTAATTTAGAGTGTTTATAATAATTATTTAAGTGAAAATTAGCTATGTCGCAAGGCTCACACAAACACACAAAGGTAAAATAATTCAAATATTTTGACCGTCAACACTGTCAATATCATCAACAACGTATCTGTCATTCAGATATGATGAATATGTATTTTAAAAAAATACGTAGAAGCAGTTCCTCCACTAGATGTCTTTGTACCTCCTCTTGGAAACAAAAAAAAAAGTGATCCTAGAGCAGTGATTCTCAGCTCTAATCAATAGAAAAGCAGTGGATTTTTAAAATATTATAAATTCAGGTAATCACAGAGAATAACCTGATCCACTAGGTTAAGGTGGTTAAAGCTGTGTATTTTCCAAAACCTCCAAGATAATTCTTAAACAAAGACTGGTTAAGAAGCAGTGTGTACAGTCTTGGAAAATACAACATTTTTATTATGAAATTGATATATCAGAGTTCTAATTTTTTTTCCTAATTTGATATTGACCAACTTCTCACACATTACAGCCACCATTAAAAATTAATTTATAAAGCTTTACTTTTCACTAAAAATTATGAATTTTATTATGTTGGATTATTTTATTTTTATTAATTTTATGACTCTCTTCAGGCTCTGCTAGTCTCTCTCTTTCTTCTGTTTAGCCAATAGTATGTACTATTGATAACTGCTGGCCTTGATAATAGTGAATATTACACTGAAAAATCTCAATTTTGATCAATTTTAACATGCATGATACAATTTTCAAATCCGTCATTTTTTTCCTCTTGTGTGATGCCAATATTAACTGAAACTCTAGTTATTTCATAAGGAAATTGTGTCTTTATTCTGATATTCTTTAGTAGTCTTATTTGCTATATTATTATAAAATACCATATTGTTGTCTTTTTCTTTCTTAGAACAAAAGCTATGAAGTTGCATATCCATTACTTTGTAAGTTTAAATGTTATTGTTGGAAATGTTTCACGGAATTTAGTTTAGGGTTATATAACATTTTTGATGCCACAACAATAAATAATGCATATCATTTTAATTGTTTTTCTAATGAACTCTTCTTGACATTTCTCTGAATATAGTGAAAATACAATGGTAAATTTGGAATTCATATTTTACAATGTTCCTTTATTTTTTAATTCTCTTCACTTAATTCTAGATTTTTATTTTCTTCTCTTCTCAGAAGTAAACACACATATATATAATCATAATCAATGTTTTCATATATATGTATATGTTTATAAATATTCATAAACATATACATATACAAATAATCTGAGGGATATTTTAGTCCATATTAATTCAATAGGCCACACAATCACATTGCAGGTACAATACTAAACCTTCTATAAATACCTGATTAACTGGAATAGTTTAATGATTGAGTTGATCATTAATATAAAAATAACTTATAAGCATATAAATAAAACATATATAAATACATAATAAAATTAATAAATTGATAATTTAAAAACTGGTAGGCAGGGGATATATGTATATGTATAGCTGATTCACTTTGTTATAAAGCAAAAACTAACATACCATTGTAAAGCAATTATACTCTAATAAAGATGTTTAAAAAAAACACCTGGTAGTTAAACAATAAACCAAGACTAAATTCCTTGGTACTACAGGCAAGTACCATTATACTTCCTACTTCCCTAACTCCTCTCTCTTTGTGTCCTCTTATGCTCTGGGCCATGCTAAGCTACTTACATTATTACAAACTCCTCACACTCTCCTACCTTCCAATCCTTGCTCATTATGATCTTTCTGGAAAAGCATTCACTCAGACCTCCTATGTTGGCCTATCCTTTCTCCTGATTCAGTGCTGATACAATATCCTCTGAGATGCCATCTCTAAATTTCTGAGCTGGCTATATTAATGGTTCTAAGGGTTTGCAAAGCATTTTGTGCATAATTCTCTCATAGAACATGTCTCCTTGAACCACAAGAATTTGATTATTTGTCTGGACTTTCCACTAGAATGTAAGCACTTGAAGGTATTGGATTTATCTAATTCATTCTTATTGTGTATCTGAGAGCCTAGTGTAGTGTCTGACAATTTATTGTCTTTTAAGTATTATTTTTCTTAATTTGTGAAAAATAATAGCAGAGCCCATTTTTCAATACATATAAAAACACTGTTAATTTCATTCAACCTTTCACCTGTTTGTGAGTAAATTCAATAAAATTTATGGTATCTAATATTTTTCAATATTTTGACTGTGCCAGAAGCTGAGAATACAGCTGCAAAATGACAACAACAACAAAAATATACCCAGCATCGTGGAATATGTATTCTAGTGAGGTGAGACAGACAATAGAAAAATGTGATGTCCATAAAAGATAATTAAGATAGCATTAAGATGAAGAAAACAAAACAGTGTAATAGAAGACAGCGTATGGTCATAGGGACCAATTTAGATAAAATAGTAATGGAAGGCCTCTATAAGGTGGTGGCATCTGTGTTTTTAAGACATGGATGATAAAACAGAGTATGGGGAAAGAACTGTCTGGCCAGTGGGAGCAGCAAGTCCATTGTTCCCATGATGAGTATGAGTTCAAACTGCAGACAGAAAGCCAGGGTGGTCAGGATATTGTGAATAAGGGGCATAATGATTGAGAGTTCTACCCTTGCTCATTATAATCTTGCTTTAACTTGTTCATGTTATGTCAAGAATAATACTCTTCAAATTTTCAGAATAGTATTTTAAATTTCCTTTAAAGAATTGAGTATCTAGGGCTTCCCTGGTGGCGCAGTGATGAAGAATCTGCCTGCCATTGCAGGGGACATGGGTTCAAGCCCTGGTCCGGGAAGATCCCACATGCCACAGAGCAACTAAGCCCATGTGCCACAACTACTGAGCCTGTGCTCTAGAGCCAGCGAGCCACAACTAGTGAGCCTGCAAGCCACAACTACTGAAGCCCGTGCACCTAGAGCCCATGATCCACAACAAGAGAAGCCACCGCAAAGAGAAGCCCGCGCACCACAACAAAGAGTAGCCCCAGCTCGTCGCAACTAGAGAAAGCTCATGTGCAGCAACGAAGACCCAATGCAGCCAAAAATAAATAAATAAAATAAAATAAATTTATAAAAAAGAAAGAATTGAGTATCTATACATAAACCATACCAAGTTAAGGAAAATATTAATAGTTTCCATTCATCTTAAGTCATTTCTGTTTTATTTCTTAAACTTTTTTTTAGAACCTATACAAGTAGATTCATATATAGGGAAAGAGAACAAAGTTTCTGAAGCATCATATAGATCATGGGTACCAACCCGGTACTGGTCTGCGGCCTGTTAGGAATTGGGCCATGGAAAAACTGTCTTCCAGGAAACCGGTCCCTGGTGCCAAAAATGTTGGGGACCGCTGATATAGATGGTAAGGCTACAAGAAGATACAATACAAATATATGGTAGTAAAATACTCAAATGTCACATATTTGAATTTTTGATGAAAGTATGACATTTATCAATCCTTCAAGACATAACAGTATTAAAATTTAAATATAAAACTTTTGGTGATATTTTTTTTAGTTAGCTAGCATCTTTCTGACTCTAATACAAAATTTTCAATAAGTTAACAGATAAGGGAGTAAAGTAAAGTAGATCTAATACCCAATTGCTATACTGATTGAAATAAACAGGCACCCCCCAAATAACGATTTGCCTAAAATGCCTTGGCGTTGGCATTGAATACTTAACATGGCATTGTGTTGTTGGTGGTGATGGTATAGGAAGACATTCACAGGTGCATTATTTTTCTTGCCAGAGTTCATTGGACTATATTTTTCTTCAAATAATAGTAAATTGTTCTTTTTCAAAAATATCCATTATTTGTACAGAGAAACTGGTTAATCCACAAATGGATGGATGATTTAAACCTGACTTTAATTCTCTTTTCTAAATTTTAGAACAAGGAATATGTACTTTTATTTAAGTTTTTAGTGAGACATTTTTCTATAAAATTTTGAGTATTAGTAATTTCCTAAGACATTGCTGAGCATCTAAAGAAATTTTTTTAAACATTAGGCCTACTGAAGATGTTTTTTAGGCATTAGACCTATGCTGAGTTGGATATACTTTGGTCAGACATCTAAGAGAAATTGTTTGACAAAATAACCAAAGTTCAAAATCTAGATTAAATATCCTAAAGACAATCCAGAATCATATTAAAATATGAACAAGTTATTTTTTAAAATGTTAGGGAAATGATACTTTTTAATCCTTAAATTTGTAAAACATGGCAATTGAAAGAGGAGGCAGACAAATGATGTCAGGATTTTATCACGTCTACAGAGATACAGTGGGATATATAGAGATTTCAGCAAAAATATGGATATATTGTGAGAGAGTGTAATACAGTGATTAATGTTGGGATGGGCTCAAGGGAGTTCATTATATAGTACTCATGTTTTTATCCCAAATTCTGCATGAGGTATTATCAACAGATGGAGAACCAAAATATTTCTTTGCTATGAAAAAGTTTAATTTGAGGGTCCTAGATAAATGTGAGCAAGTAAACATTCTATTCTTCAGTATAGATTTTGGTATCACCCACCAGAGAGGTAGCTTGATACAGATACACTTGTCAGATCAGAGGGGGAAAAAGAGAGAGGGAGAGGGAGATTCCCCATTGTTGCCCAGAAATACAGCTCTCTTCTAGATTGGAAATGTTGGGGAATAATTGTGACCCACCAGTGAAGTAGTTTATCCACCTCTATGGAATTCACTAAGGAGTTAGGCAAGAAATCAAGAATATTTATTGGAACTCAATAATCTGTCAGTATAGCTTTGATTCTAACCTTTTGAACTTGCTTCTTTGAGTATGTTATGGGGACACTAGTAGGAAAAAATATATATTTTCTTTCAGAAAGCTCCAAAATTGGTAAAACAGCCTATTAAGTAAATTAACATTAAAGTCACCATGAATCAAAAACTGAAATTGTCTGCCTATCATATTTCCCAGCCTGTACTATAACCAGCCAAGTTGTATGTTTTCCAGTGGCTTACTGGGGGTTTTGTAAAGAGATCGAAGATGTATTGACAACAAAGACACAAATAATAAGATGCACTCATTTGAATATAAACATTATAACACTAGTCAAATACTCAGGGAAAATTTGGTCACATATTAAATCCCATTGCAATCAATCAACAAAGCTTTGTATTTTTCTCACTGAAAAGGATCTGGTTATCTCAGGACCTCTGAGTTGAACTGTTCCATGACAAATCTCTCATGTCAATTTTAAAGATAACAAAGAGAAACTAGATCACACAAGATTTTCATTAAACTAGCCCCACATTCTCTGAATTAAAAATACAGGTCAGTTCCCAGGCTTCTGAGCAGTTTTCCCAGCAAAAATTCTATACCAAATCCCAGCATTTAGTGCTAACAAAGACTCCAGCAGAAATTCAGTGTTATCTGAGAAAAGGAAGGAAGAAAGAAAATTTTCTTAATTTGTTGCTCACTGAGAAGTCACAGAGTTTAGGTCGGTTATCCAGAATCCATGACCACTGAACTTTGATTCAAATGGGAGAAAACCCCCAGGAAGAACATGATTTAGCATGATGGATTACCAAGCTAGAAGGGGGGAACATTTCTTTCCATTCTTTCCTCTCAGACAGTGCCTTTTGTGACACTTCTGCTATATCACAGACTTAGAATTGTGGAGTGGTCTTAAGCCTCGGGCACGAGATGATATTTAAATCCCTTCTTTTCCTTCCTGGATATTCAAAATCTATGAATAACTCTTTCTGCTTTGCACTGCCAATCTATGTTTGCTACCAAAAACTGGAGCCTAGAACATCTCTTCTGTAGTGTTTGTAGAGTTCATTTGCAGCCATCCAATTCAAGGTCAAGCTTGAACATTAACATTCAAAACACGCTGACACCTCCTTGGAGTTTGTGCTAACCCATGTTGTTCTCTCCTGTTACCTAATGTCAAGAAGCTACACAATTTATATGTAAACCACTAAATGCAAACAAACAAAAAAGTTAGCAAGTTCAAGACCTGTGTTTTGTAGCATCCTTTAAGTGCATCCCAAATTTAAATCCACTCACTCTAGCAAAGCCAGAAGCTTCAGTCAGTATTACCTTTCTATCCTAAAATTTTACTTTTTCTATTTCTCCAAATTTGTAAACCAATAATTTAAACTTGCAGATCTTGAAGTTTTGCAGCTAATTTAGTTGAGCAGAGATGGCTCTTTTCAGATATATGTCATTTAGGTGCAAAAGGAAATAGGCACTTTCTGTCAGTAGGTTCCTCCCAAGAGAAAGAGGCAAGGCATTTTCAGCTCCCATTCTCATTGCCTCCCCTGGGGGAACGCTATGATAAAGCATCTCCTTTCACATGAAAGGAAATATCTTCAATGAGGGAAGTTTTCCTTACACTTTCAACAGTTAAAAAACTTGGTTGGCTTTTATTTCTGGGATGGGAGTCTGAAGAGCTCCATGGACCCACTCTTTGTGAAACTAATGCAACTGATGAAGAATGTAAAGAAACATTTTAAAGTCCTAAGAGTATAAAGCAAATAAACATTTATTCAAGAAAATCTACTAAAACTTGATAAGAACAGTTAGAGTCTATGTGATCCAGCCATGAACTGCTCTCTACCTTTCTCACCCCACCCCCAGTTTAACATAAAGAGTCACTCTGGGTAGGTGTGACCAAGATTAGGCTCCCTCTCTACTCAGCTCCCAATCAGAGGAATACACTGTTTCATATAGAGGGGAGGAAGGATGTGAGCATTTCTATTTCTTTCTGGTGAGTGTGAGGAAATGTTGGGTACTCTCTTCTCTACCCAGTCCCACTCATCTGCTACAAATATACCCCAGGTTTGACAGGCTGAAAATTCTGAAGCCCCAATCTCCCTCACATCAGGTTGCTAATAAGGCAGTGGTTCTATAAAAATAGAAACAAGCTGAGAAGACCAGAGGCTATCATTCCTCCCAATTACCTGTTTAGTAGCTTAGAGATTCTTTTTTCTTGGGATGAGGCAATCTACGAGAACAAAGAGACCCAAAGCTCTCAAAGTTCAAAAATAACTTAGTTAAAAAAAAAAAAAAGTGTGAGGAAGTTCAAAACTAAAGGCACTCTTTAAAACAATAGTTCCTTTTGTTTAAAAGCAGCAAGGTAAAACATAGTTCATTTTCACCAGACAGAACTGGAGAAAGAGAAAGCTAAGAAGAGACTTCAGAGGTCGGAAGGAACCTCAAAGACCACCAGCAAAAACTACCCCTGTTCCAATTTAATTGTATTAGACTCCAGAGCAGTTTATGCCATAAAGACTTGTTGAAAACAATACAGCAATCAGCATGCAATTAGTGGATCCTAATAGCTGGGTAGAAAGCAAATTAGGCAGACAATTAACAGAGAGATCAGGAAAAGAGAAAGCCAAGGAGAACTCTTCCAAAACTGTTGGTATCCCAGGTTAACTCTGAGCATAGTACCTAAGGCTGTGCCCTCCAAGGAGCAGCATCAGAGGTTTCACAGTGCAGGGAAATGGCTTCACTAAAATAGTCTAGCCAAATAACTAACAAATAAACAGACCACAACTAAAACAAGTTCTGGTGAGGAGGGAGAGAAATCACTATCCAGATTTGTTAAACTATATTATCTAAAATGTTCAGTTTCCAACTGCAAAAAGTTATATATAAAACATACAAAGAAGCAGGACAGTATGACCCATACCCAGGAAAAAAAAATAGGAGGCAGAAACTGCCCGTGAGAGAACCAAGATGTTGGGTTTAACAGACAAAGGCATCAAAGCTGCTCTTATAAATATATTCAAAAAACAGGGAAACTATGCTTTAAAAAGCAAGAAAAGCTCTGGTGATAGTGTCTCATCAAAACTTAAGGATGGACTTGAGGAGGAGCAGTTTGTATGCTAATGAAGCTATCTTGCTATCAACTCAAACTAGGTTGTTAGAAATTTAGGATATTAACTACAATTCCCAGGATCCAGAAAATAACTAAAGAATGTATAGAAAAGGAAATTTGGAGGGAATCCAAAAAATGCACTAGGAAAAGTACAATAAGTCACAAAAGAAGGGAGTATTGGAGGAACTGAGGAACAAAAAATATATGACATATAGAAAATAGCAAAATGGTAGAAGTAAGTCTTTTCTTATCAGTAATCACTTTAATTATGAATGAATTACACTCCTCAATTAAAAAACCGAGTCTCGAAGAATGGATAAAATTTATGATCTATTTTCTTTCTGTAACTATTTTCTGTCTAAAGAGTTACTTTAGATCCAGAGATACAAATAAGTTGAAAACAAAAGAACGGAAAAAAATATTTCACCCAAGTAGGAACCAAAAAAGAGCTGAGGTGGCTATTCTAATATCAGAAAAAAAAATCTAAAACATACTTTATGTCAAAACTTCTAGATAGGGCTTCCCTGGTGCCTCAGTGGTTAAGAATTCACCTGCCGATGCACGGGACACAGTCTGGGAAGCCTTGGTCTGGGAAGATCCTACATGCTAAGGAGCAACTAAGCCCATGCGCCTCAACTACTGAGCCTGTGCGCCTGGAGCCCAGGCTCCGCAACAAGAGAAGCCACCGCAATGAGATGCCCAGATGCCGCAACGAAGAGGAGCCCCCGCTCGCCGCCACTAGAGAAAGGCCACGTGCAGCAACGAAGATCCAACGCAACCAAAAATAAATTAAATAAAATAAATAAATTCAAAAAAAAACCTTTTAGATAAAGAAGGTTAATTGATAAATTGATTAAAGGGTCAAATTATCAAGAAGATATAAAATTATTATAAACAAAGGCACACACAGATACTCACAGATTCCAAGGCAAAGGCTCCTGTCATGCATGGGAGGCACCAGAGTTGGTCAGGAGGCAGGGATGTTGGGGAAATATCAGTCAAGAGCTCTTACTATGGTTTCTGCAGGAAGGAAGAGGAAAGGCAATGTCAACAGGCTAGTCTGAATCATTTCAGTGGGCTCTGCAGCATAGGGGCTGTCCTTAATTGTCAGGGGTGATTAGGGCAGGTGGAGAGTAGCCTGGCATATAAGGGTCCCAAAAAGGAGGTAGTTGGGTGTATGGCGTCTAGATTGGTTGGTATGCATCTGAAGGCGCACTTAAGGGTGAGCTGTTTACTATAGGTAGGAATTGGCTAACCCCGGGAGGGACAGTCTCTTCAGGGTCAGTAGGGCCCCAGATTCCAAAACATCAGAATACATAAAATTAAAAACATGGTTAACAGAGTATTAGATTATAACCAAAAGTATAAAATAAATCTCCATGAGTCTAGGCTGATACAAATAAATGCCTGAATAAATAAATAGCGGGGATCTCTCCCATGCAGATAAACTGCAAATAATTTCTGTAAATACTCTGCCCTTAAGGAGG
Source organism: Physeter macrocephalus (assembly GCF_002837175.3). Taxonomy (NCBI): domain Eukaryota; kingdom Metazoa; phylum Chordata; class Mammalia; order Artiodactyla; family Physeteridae; genus Physeter; species Physeter macrocephalus. The sequence continues at coordinate 84,122,944 of NC_041220.1, read as the reverse complement.
TGGAGCACAATTCCCCACTCCTTAGTATGGGCGGTGCATAGAGACTTTCTTCCAAAGAGGACAGTAAGGTCAGGGAGGAAGAAAAGCGTTGCTTTACAGTGGAGAAACAACAATTCCCCCTTGGTGATTAGCTGGCCCCAGATTCCAAAACATCAGAATACATAAAATTAAAAACATGGTTAACAGAGTATTAGATTATAACCAAAAGTATAAAATAAATCTCCATGAGTCTAGGCTGATACAAATAAATGCCTGAATAAATAAATAGCGGGGATCTCTCCCATGCAGATAAACTGCAAATAATTTCTGTAAATACTCTGCCCTTAAGGAGGTGGAGCACAATTCCCCACTCCTTAGTATGGGCGGTGCATAGAGACTTTCTTCCAAAGAGGACAGTAAGGTCAGGGAAGAAAAGCGTTGCTTTACAGTGGAGAAACAACAATTCCCCAAGCTTGGTGATTAGCTTAACATCAACAGTGACCAGTCACATTGATAGCATGTGCCTTTGCTATGATGGGTTCAGAATAGCACTTCAGCTCTGTATTCTTCTTTTCCAAAATACACTATTCAAATTTAATCATGAGAAAAATATCAGACAAATTCTAATAGAGGGACATGCCATGAAATGTTAAAATTCCTAACCAGTAATCCTCAAAATTGTCAAGGGCAAAAAAACAAAAAAACAAGGAAAGCCTAAGAAAGAGTCACAACCGAGCAGAGCCTGGGGAAACTTGATGACTAAATGTAATGTGGTATCCTGGATGAGATAATAGGACAACTGAATAAAGAATTGACTTTAATTAATAATAGTATGTCAATATTGGTTCACTGATTTTGACAAATACAGCCTAGTAACAGAAAATGTTAATAATAGGGTAAATTGGGTGTGGGGTATATGGGATCGCTCTATAATACATTTGCAATAATTCTCTAAATCTCATACTTCTTTTAAAAGATGTTTATTTAAAAAATCAAACTGATGATTTCCAAGGACTGAGAACTTTATAGTATGTAGAAAAAGATGAATTTGGAATCAAGATAGTATTAATATTAAAATGGTATAATTATAAAGAAAAATAAGCTCATATTCTAGGTAAGGAGTTGAACTAGAGCAGTGCCAATATTCCTTGTAATTTTAATATCTTTATTTTTTATTTCATTTTGTTCTCAATTTATCATACACACAATCATATTTATCCCCTCAGCACTCTCTCATTAATTTGAACTTTAAATTTTTTGGTTTAACTTTCCTTTCTCTTTCTAATACTTCCAGTCTTCCAAAGAGTAAAATGTGTAAATATGGTTGCTAGGTAGTAACTAATGAACTACACATGCAGTTATAGATTCTGCAAGTACACATTAATAAACACAGGGGTACAGTCATATTTATAGAAAAATATAACACCAAGAATACTGTATATGAAAGATAACAATAAAATATAGTCCAGATGTATAGTGTGTAGAAAATTTTATTACTTTTATATTTTTCTATTGTATATATTTTTCTTCACAATCATCTATCATTCTTCTAACAAAAATATTATGTTAGGTATAGAGTGATTTTACAGCATATATTCCTAATTTATGCAGGGCTGCTTTTTTTTTCTTTTGTCTTTGTATCTTTCCCCTTACTCTGTATCAAAATTGGAATCACCAGGCTATTTTGGATAGAGAAGTAATGAAAGTAATTTTTAAGTTTTCCAATATTAAAACCATTTGCTTTCAAGTTTCAATTCTTACCACTGCTTGTGTAAGCATGTACAATGGTTAAACCATAATATTAACATAGCAGTGTCATTGTGAGTATAAATACACAAGCATTTGCAAGTGTGTTCAATCAATATTATCTACAGCTATTTTCATTAAAATATGTATTGTCATTGATGAGTTTCCCCCCAGATTGAGAACTGCCAACAACCATCTGGTTGAGTTTGAAAGTGAAACTCCTGTCAAAGTCAAACCTGGAAGTAGTTTCATCTCTGGTCAACAGTTTGACTAGAGAAACCTTGTGAGAAATCCTGAGCCAGAAATACCCAGATAAGCTTCTTTCAGATTTATAACACTAAGAAAATGTGTGAGATAATAAATTTTTGTTGTTTTAAGCTGATCAATATTGAGGCAAGTTATTATGCTACAATGAATATGTAATACATATTTTGGTACCTAAAAGTGAGGTGCTATTGTAGGAAAAACTCAAAATGTAGGAATAGCTTTGAGATGGCCAATAGACTTGGAGGAGGGAATGTTAAAAAAAAATGTCTAACGTGTGTTAAATAAATTGTTATTAGAAGCCTCATGTTCTTTGAGTCTGGATGAAGTCCTGTAAGTAAGTGAGGTAAATCTTATTTGACACTGTAGGAAGGAGGATCCTTGTCATGTAATATTGGTTTATCAACACGATGCATAGTTATGAGATGTTATGGACTGAATTGTGTCCTCCCAGAATTCATATGTTGAAGTCACAATCCCCAGTACCTCAGAGTTTGAATATGTTTGGAGATAGGACCTTTAAAGAGGTAAAGGAGATCAGATGAGTGGGCTGTAATCTGATATGACTGGTGTCCATATAAGAAGAGATTAGGACACAGGCAGCACAGAAGATACAGAGAGAAGGAGGCATCTACAAGCCAAGGAGAGAGGCCTTAGAAGAAACTAAACCTGCAACAACTTATCTTGGACTTCTAGCCTCCAGAACTGTGAGAAAATTTATTTCTTTAGTTTAAGTCACTTAGTCTATAGTACTTTGTTTCAGCGGTTGTAGCAAACTAACACTAATTTTCGTACCAATAAGTAGAGTGCTTTTGTAACAAATACCTAAAAATGTGAAAGCAGTTTTGAAACTGAGTTTTGGGTAGAGGCTGGGAGAGTTTTGAGGTGCATGTTAGAAAAAGACTAGACTGCCTTTCAGAGATTGTTGGTAAAAATATGGATATTAAAGGCAATTTTGTTGAGAGCTCAGACAGAGAAGAGGAGAGCTGTAGAGAAAGCTTCAATCATCTTAGAGTTGGTTATACATATATCATCATGAACAGAATATTGGTAGAAATATGAACTTCCAGGGTGCTTCTGGTGAGAGCTCAGATGAAAATGAGGAACACATTGTTTGAAACTGAAGGAAAGGTAATTCTTGTTACAAAGGGGAAAAGAACTTGACCGAATTGTGTTCCAGTGTTTTATGGAAAGTAGAACTTGTAACTGATGAATTTGGATATTTATCTGAAAAAATGTCTAAGTGTTGAAGGTACAGCCATTTTTCACCTGGCTGCTTATGAGATAAATTGAAGAAATTGTTAAGCAAAGAAAGAAGCAAAACTTGAAGATTTGGAAAATTCTCAGTCTATGCATATTGTAAAAAATGAGAAACCATTCTCTTGAGAGAACACTGAGGGCATGGCCAAAGAACGTTTGCTACAGAAATTATAGGCATGTGATTTATGGATCCAATCAGCCATCTTAGCAGAACCTAAGAGTAGAGATGAGGTTATACCAGCAAAAACAGTTGCCAGCTTGGACTGAAGGAGACAGAGATAGGACAAAATGAAAGTAATCTGTCAGATTTCTAGGATTCTACAGGATGTGTTAATAGAGCTATCCAGCTGTAAATATGTATTATCCCTCAAGCAAAGGAGAGAATGACCCTGAAGGCATTACTAGGGTTTGGCAGGCTTCTACTACCACCACAGGTCCACTGGGTACAGACCTGGGAGGTGGGGCTCCCCTCCTTAGTTCTAAAGGGGTCAGGGTGGCCACTCAGGTTCAAGGGGTCAGGGCTACCTTCCAGAGCTAAGGAGGAGAAGCAGCTGCCAAGGGAGGGTGTGGGGCCACCAGGCAGGTGGATATGGAAGATAAGGCTGCCTTCCCACTGGCCACAGAGGATAAAGCAAGAGGATTATTCTTGAGCTGTAAAATCTAATGACAGAGAGAGACAAATATCATATGATATAGCTTAAATGTGGAATCTAAAATAATGCTACAAATGAACTTATCTACAAAACAGAAATAGAGTTACAGATATAAAAAACAAACTTATGGTTTCCAGGGGTAAGGGATAAATTGGGAGATTGGGATTGACACATACACACTACTGTATACAGAATAGATGACTAATAAGGACCTACTGTATAGCACAGGGAACTCTACTCAATACTCAGTAATGGCCTATATAGGAAAAGAAGATAAAAAAGAGTGACTATATGTATATGTATAATGGATTCACTTCGCTGTACACCTGAAACTAACAAAACATTGTAAATCAATTATACCCCAATGAAAATTAAAAAAAAAAACTAATGGGATTTGCCTTGCTAGATTTCAGACTTGCATGGGACAACACATCATCCCTTTCTTCTTTCCAATTTTTCATATTTCCTTTCTTTTTTTTGTTTTTGGCCATGCTGAATGGCTTGCGGGATCTTAGTTTCCTGACCAGGGATTGAACCCTGGCCCTCGGCAGTAAAAGTGTGGAGTCCTGGGGCTTCCCTGGTGGCGCAGTGGTTTAGAGTCTGCCTGCCAATGCAGGGCACACGGGTTCGAGCCCTGGCCTAGGAAGATCCCACATGCCGTGGAGCAACTGGGCCCATGAGCCACAGCTGCTGAGCCTGCGTGTCTGGAGCCTGTGCTCCGCAACAAGAGAGGCCGCGATAGTGAGAGGCCCGTGCACCGCGATGAAGAGTGACCCACTCTCACCGCAACTAGAGAAAGCCCTCGCACAGAAACGAAGACCCAACACAGCCAAAAATAAATAAATAAATAAATAAATTTAAAAAAAAGTGTATAGTCCTAACCACTGGACTGTCAGGGAATTCCCCAAATTTCTCCCTTTTGGAATGGGAATATTTGTGCTATGCCAGTTTTATCACTGTGTTCTAGAAGCAGATAAATCCTCTGAGAGGAATTTTGCCTCAGGATGAATCATACCTCTCGTCTCACCTACACCTGATTTATATATATTTAGATGACATTTTGGACTTAGAGCTGATGCTAGAATGTATTAAGATTACTTTGGCTGTTAGAATAAGGTGAACATATTTTTCATGTGAGAAGGACATAAATTTTGGGGGGATAGCAGAATGTTATGGGCTGAATTATGTCCACCCCCGCCCAAATTCATATGGTGAAGTTCTAACATTAGAATGTTACAAAAGAATGTGACTGTATTTGGGGATAGGGTTTTTAAAGAGGTAATTCAGGTAAAACAAGGTCATATGAGTGACCTAATCCAACATGACTGGTGTCCTTATGAAAAGAGGAGATTAGGACATAAGCAGACATAGAACAAACATGATGTGAAACACACTAGAAGAAGACGGCCATCTATTAGCCAAGGACAGGGGCTACAGAAGAAACCGACCCTGCTAACACCTTGATCTCAGACTTCTAGCCTCCAGAATTGTGAGAAAGTAAATTTCCTCTTTTAAGTGATCCAATCTATTGTAATTTGTTATGGCATCCCTAGCAAACTAATACATGTGGAAAGTAAAAAATGTACTTCATATATACACTGGAAGGTAAGCAGATTTTCAGCCAGAATGTTGAAGGTGCCACCTACTCTCTTCCTGTTGATTATACTAAAATGTGACAGCAAAGAGATAAACTGAGACTGTTAAACATGATGGAGCCAGAACTCGATGATTTTGAAAATTCTCAGCCTCTCTAGATGGCAGCCAATGATAAAACTTGGAAATGGCTATGAGAAAAGATAAAATTTAGAGCAATACCAGAAGAACTTAGTCCAAAGATGAGGCTGAGAGTGTGACTGTAAAATCCTTTGTGAAGATCTCAGAAAGGTGAAAGGTGTTGTCGCCTATATAGAGACCCATGTGGCAAGGAACTGGGGGAAGCCTGTAGCTAACAGCCACTCAGTTCAACAACCTTTCAGAAACTGAGTTATGTCAATAAAGTGAGTTAGTTTAGAAACAGGTTCTCTTCCAGTTGAGCTTTCAGATGAAAATGCAGCACCAGTCAACAGTTTTACTGTAACCTCTTAGAGACACCAGAGGTAGAATCATCCAACTAAGCCCCTCCTGGTTTTCTGAACTCAGAAGTTGTGTGAAATCATAAACGTCATCTTCAGCTGCAAAATTTGGGAATAATTTGTTATGCTGCAATAGAGAATCAGAACTGTAGGGTTGTTGTGAGTCTAAAACTGATGATGCAGGAAGCTTCTGCCACAGCATAACATAAGTGCTCAATCTACATTATCAATTGCTATTTTTATGAACATTTATCATATTTGATGAGATTCCCCATTTATTAGCATATTCCAAGAATATTGAGAGAATGGCTCTAATTTTATCAACCTTTAAAGAACTTCTGAATAGGCTCCAACACATAAAATTAACTTCTAAAATAAAGTTAGACAGCTATTAGTCTATATTTTCAAAAGCTTACCTCATTTGGTTTCCTGTATATTGTTCCTATGTAAGTCTTTTTGGTAAGTTTACAGTACCTTATTTTATCCATTTATAAAATGAGAAATAATTTCCACCTACACACCTCACAGGAGATTGTGAAAATTAATGAGGTAATATGTATAAATCTCTAGAAGCCTTTAAATAGTGCTATAAAATGAGGATTTTTATCCCTGTGGGTGCATCCTATTTATTTTTCTCAATGGTTTCCAGCATGGTGATAGAATAGATGATGGTTAGATAAGTGAACAGGTAGGCAGATGGGAGAGAAGGTGGGAGAAAGAGAGAAAAAATAGAATAATAAATTAAAGTAGAAATTATTGGTTTTGAAATTTTAATAAAATTGTCCTTTTCACATCCTAATCACAGGTATTTTCAATTATATGCAAACACCCATATTTGACAGCGATCTGGTTTCTTTTTGGTATTTTTGGACTGACCTAGGGGATATTAGTTGTATCTTCACAATTCATTTGGCACTTATTTTTTTACTTCTAATCTAAATGATTGTTTCTTATAATGAAAAAATCCATTAAAAATAACCCAATTTTCTCTATATTTTTATCAACCCTTTCTTCTCTCCTTATCTATCTATATTTTTCAGATTACTGATGCTTTAATATTTCTCTTTTAGACACATGTGAGTGTGTGTATAAAAATACAAGAATATATAATAGGACATTAAAATGTAATATCTTCTGGCTGATGTTCAGTGACACACAAAATGCAAGAACAAAAGCATAGGTGACAAGTTATCTCAAATTTCCAAAAAGACGGATAGATCATCTAAACAATATTTGCATATGTACAATGTGTTAACCACTTGTGAGACCCATAGCTACCTACACTTCCCTTAAATCCAGTCCAGTAAAGACTCAAGCAATCACGAAAGAGGTTGGAATTTTTCTTTGAGAGAGTCTTTGATGAGCTACAGGTCTTATTAATTCCCTGCAAGGAAGGGATGCGGGTACTTTCTTTTTATGGCAAGTCTGGTGGGGACAACATGGAGAGCTTGTATATATCCACTGGAACTTGGAGAACACAGTATTTGGTATGTGACTCACTCACACCTTTTCATTCCAAAGAACAAGAGACTGGCTTGAATGTCTTGAGACAGTGGAACAGAATACACTGATTCAAAAATAACTCCACACAAAAAATAATAATAACAACTCCACTCACAATGATCAGGTAGTAAAGTTGCATGCTTCTCATTGATGTAGTGAACCTGGATTATTTAACCAACGTGTCATAAAAGTCACCGGAAAGGCAAAAGACTTCAAAATAAAGAGGAAGAGGAATATAGTTGAATCCTCAGAAATTGAGAAAGGACCTTTCTGAGTGACATACCAGGAGGCACGTAGCACAGTCACTGTTTATGAGAGAACCGGAGTGAGCAGAGAGGTTTTCTCTAAGACAGCACAGAAGTGCTCCCAGCAGAATGAAGCTGGCTGTTTACCACAGCTGCTCTTTATAATATCTATGCCTACCTCCTCTGACCACTGCTTATCTCACCTCACTACTGCATCCTGGTCAGTCAGAGGCAGTCTCTCAATTGGGAGAAGACCATGGCAGTGGAAAGAGGGAAGGAGCTTACTCTGAACTCTTCCCCTCACAGGCTCCTCCACACTGAAGTAGTCAAGAGCTATGGAATGAGAGAGGTTTTAAGTTTAGAGTTCTGAACTTCCAAGGTTCTGGACACTTTATTAAAATAAGTCTGTTTGAAATTGAAGTCATGTGAACATTTTTTTATTACCTGAGAGATGTAAGACAAGCCAAGGAATATGCCTTAAATTTATCCAAGGATAAAGAGGAATGGATGTTCAAAGTAGTTTGAACAGGAAGTAGAAGGTATAAATCAAGTTGTTTTCTGTTGTACCTGAGTCTCCACTGCATGCATACGAATTCACACATACCTACACACAAAATACAAACACCTATATACATATGTGTGTTTTCCCTGTTTATACAGAAATATATTCCTAATGAGTATATAGAGCATATTACGTGCCAGCATTGTTCTCAGTAAATCTGCACTTTATGTATATGAACATATTTAATTCCTAAAATATCACGAGGTGTTTATTATATGTTATTATTATTACTCCCATTTTATAGATTAGGAAATTGAATACAGACTAATTAAATCACTTGGAAAAGTTCACATAGCTGAAAATGGGGAAAGGCAAGATTAAGATGCAGGCAGGCATGCTGGCTTCAGAATTTATGTTTTTAACTACTGTTCCACATAGTGCACTTTTTTTTTCAAATGTTTATAAATATATATGTATATATGTGAATATAGATATCTATATATATCTGTGCATTTGTGTATATATGCATGTATATATGTTCATATATAGTATTTTCATTCTTGTTATTCCTTTAATAAGCAGTTCAACTATTTTGGAGAAATATTCAGAGTGCTTTAGCTATTCCACTTTTATCTGAGACTATACACTAGATCAGGCTTTTCCAGAAATTTTATAAATAGGAAATGGCATTATTGTCTACTATTTATGGGGGGCAGGGAGATAAGTAGAAAAGAGCAGAGAAAACATAAGTCCTAAAGCTTAAATTTACTTGATAACACTTGGGTGATATTTCAGATTGTTCAAAATTAATGGAGGCTTTAGGAAAATTCCTTCTGGGCTTGTTTTGCTCATTTTCTTCTATAAGTAAAAGATTTGATTTAGATTGATTTTTATTTCACCTAAATTGCTCTAGATGAATTTATAACACTTAGAAATATACTCTCTTCCTCTGTATTATCAAAAAATAAAAAAAAGAATTAGCATGCTTTTTATATGAGTATACAATAGTAGTAAAAGGCACTTAGATGTTTTATGCCAAAATAAAACATTAGGATCTTTTCATCATCCTTTTGGGTGAGGTTATGTGAGAAATTTGTACTACTTAAACTGGCTTTAAAATGACTTTTTTTACATATGCTTTTTTTAAAAGTTTTTTTTTTGGATGTAGATCATTTTTAAAGTTTCTATTGAATTTGTTACAATACTGTTTATGTTTTATGTTTTGGTTTTTTGGCTGCAAAGCACGTGGGATCTTAGTTCCCCAACCAGGGATCGAACCCACACCCCCCTGCATTGGAAGGCAAAGTCTTAATCACTGACCACCAGGGAAGTCCCACATATACTTTGTTTTTCTGGGTATGAGCACACTATCCATTTTTAAATGTTATCATTATGAAAGTATTATTGCTTATCAATGTCAAGAATTGAAAGTGGAGAAAAATGGCTAGAAGCAGCATATCATAGTGGTACAAAGAATGGACTTTGGGGCTACATGGCCTGATTTTGAATTTTGGTTCAGTTAGTTTCTATCTTTGTGTCCTTACCAAGTTTTCTAACCTGTTTGTGCTCTAGTTTCTTCATGTGTACAATGGAATAATAAAAGCAATAACTTAGATGGCTATGAGAAGCATTGAGTTGATATTTATGATCTCTTAAAACAAAAACTATTCAACGTCACTAATTATCAGGGAAATGCAAATCAAAACCACAATGAGATATCACCTCACACCTGTCAGAATGGTTATTATCAGAAAGAGCACAAATAATAAATGTTGGTAAGGATGTGGAGAAAAGGGAACACTTGTACACTGTTGGTGGGAATGTAAATTGGTGCAGCCACTGCACAAAACAATATGGAGGTTCCTCAAAAAACTAAAAATAGAACTACCATTCAATCCAGCAATTCCATGCTGGGCATTGTCTGAAAAAAACAAAAACACTAATTTGAAAAGATATATGCACACAATGTTCATAGCAACATTATTTACAATTTCCAAGATATGGAAGCAATCTATGTGTCCATCAACAGATGAATGGATAAAGAAGATGTGGTATATATATATATATACAATGGAATACTACTCAGCCATAAAAAAGAAAGAAATTTTGCCATTTGCAGCAACATGGATGGACTTAGATGGTATTATGCTAAGTGAAATAATTCAACAGAGAAAGACAAATACTGTATGATATCATTTATATGTGGAATCTAAAAAACACAACAAACTAGTGAATATAGAAAAAAGCAGACTCACAGATGTAGAGAACAAACTAGTAGTTACCAGTGGGGAAAGGGAAGGGAGGAGGGGAAACATATGGGTAGCAGATTAAGAGGTACAAACTGTCATGTATTAAAAAAAAGCTACAAGGATATATAGTCAATATTTTATAATAACTCTAAATGGAGTTTAACCTTTAAAAGTTGTGAATCACTATATTGTATACCTGTAACTTACATAATATTGTACAGCAACTATACTTCAATTTTAAAAAATTTAAAAAATAAAAGAGCATGGACTCCAGAGCCAGACTCCCTGGCTTCAACTTCTGGTTCTGCTGCTAACTAGCTGTAACCTTGGGCAAGTTTCTCAATACCCTCATGTCTCAGTTTTCTCATCTTTAAAATAGAGGTGAAGATGATAGTAGCATCTACCTCATAGACTTGATAAGGATTAAATGAGATCACATTTGTACAGCATTTGCTACAGGGCTGGGCCTCTAGTAAGCACTGTATAAACGTTTGTTAAATTTAAAAAAACACAGCCACCTAGTATGTCATAAGCAAGAAACAAACGTGTTTGTTAAACAAAAGATTTTCTTGTTAGTTAAGGTTAAACTGAAGTGTGTAAATATTTCTTAATGTTTTTTAGTATGGTCTTGACCTATAATTCATATTTTATATTAACATCTCATGTAATTCATATTTATATATCAGATATTTCACTGACTCTATCTTTTTTTAAATTTTAGAGAACATTAAAGAAGGATGTTGGCCAACAAAATCAAACTAAATGGTGTACCCTAAAAACTGGAAATGTTTATATATTCATTTATAAGGACAGTCACCCAGAAGAAAGACTAGACTATACTGTCTATGGATCATGCTTTTTCTCTAGCATTCTAGTAGCATTGAGGAGGAATATTAGCATGAAACCAAGAATAAGGAGATAAAATGTGGAGTCCCAAGGGAAGGGATCAACAAGTAGCTATTATGTATGAAAGCAGTAAGGCTTAGCTGCATTTGAAAAGGACCGTTTCCAGAGCTGCAGTCTGAGATTCAGTCAGGGCCACGTTCACTTATGGTGTGTTGGGCAGAGTAGAGTCTAGTCTTGGGAAGGACAGAGAGGTGACAGTTGTAGAGTCTGATGTGGGTCATGTGATCCTTCTGTGAACGGAAGGTCTGGAAGCTATATAGCAAGTAAGTAGGCACCAATCTTCTAACTGGGAATTAAAAAAAAACCCTTTTTCCTCTTTTCTAATCATATTCCTCTTCCAATGCTTTGAGAGTAATTAATAGGGATATCAGGTAGATTTGAATCTAGAACAATTTAGCAGTTTTACTCAGAAAGAGGCACTTAATAGCTTTCTTGATTCACCTACAGTTTCTGCTATTCAGTGCAGAAAACTTAGCTATTTCAAATTCTACCAATTTTGAAGTAAAAAAAGTCTTCAGAAGATTCCATGTAATTTGCCATTGTTTGTAAAGTAGAGGACCTTGTGGCAATTGAAATAGGTCAAGTCTAGCCTTTTTGGCATTCTCAGGCTAGGTGGATTGTTATCAGTTATTAAAGTGTGCTTGTGCAAAGTAATAGCATATTAGTTTCCTATTACTGCATAACAAATGATCACAAAGTTAGATGCTTAAAATGACACAAATTTCTCATCCCAAAGTTTTCTCAGAATTCCAGGTACAGGTTAGCTGAATCCTCTGCTTGGGTCTCACCAGGCTGAAACCAAGGTGACATATGGTGCTGCGATCTCATGTGAGGCTCAGCATTCTCTTCCGAATTCATTCAGGTTATTCCCAGAATTCAGTTTCTTGGGGTTGTAGGACTGAGAATTCTCATTTTCTTGCTGGCTGTTGCCTGGGGTCGCTTTCAGGTTTTAGAGGCTACCAGAGGCCCTTATCACATGGTCCTCTAACAACATGGAAGTTTACTTCTTCAAAGTTACCAAGACTTCAGTCTGCTATAATACATTTCTACATCACATGATGCAATCCTACAATTATGTATCATGTATCAATGGAGTTACTGTTCCCTCATTATCACAGGTCCCACCATAGTCAAGGTAGCCATCTAAGAATTCTCCTATGCCAAATAGGTAGTGGAGAAGACAGTGGTAAACATGAAATCAAATGCACTTTCCATATTGACAGCTGCTACTCAATTTCAGCCAATCGTTGCCACATGACAATCAAAAGCAATGCTGTAAGCCTAGAGTTTTATATTACATTTTCCAGTATTTAAATAGTGCCAAGCATTCAGCTTTCATGACTTTTAGACTAGGATAACATATAATACTGCTAATTATAGGAACTTAGTCATACCTTCATGGACTAGAGAGTGTTAGAGATTTAAAGAAAAAAATTATGTGAAGAAGAAAACATGAATATACACAAAACACAAAACAAAGGTTTTTTTTGTTTTTGTTTGTATTTGTTTTTTTTTTAGTGATTACCCTTTTAAGAGGAGGATGAGTTCTGAAATTGCCATTGAAAACTTCAGTCTGAACTGAAACATGACAAAATTAGATGTTCTAATATAGAGATCAGCAAACTACACCTCATGGCCTAAATCTGACCTGTGAGCTAAAACATTTTACATTTTAAATGTTTGAAAAAATATCAAATCAAGAATAATATTTCATGACACGTGAAAATCAGTAAAATTCAAATTTCTGTATTTACTAAAATGTCATTTGAATAGGGTCACACTCACTTGTTTATGTATTGTCAATGACTGCTTTAACATATTACAATGGAGTAGGGTTGTTGCAACAGAGACCATGTGGCCAGCTGAAAACATTTAGTATCTAGCCCTGTACAGAAAAAAAAAGCTGCTGAATTCTGTTCCAGTAGATAATGATGGGACATAGTTGAGTGTCGGTATTACACACACACACACACACACACACACACACACACACACAGAGGAATATTAGTCATTACTCTTTTGTATAACATTAACACCTGATGATAAAGCATAGCTTCTATATTCAGGGAAATAAGACAGTAAATGAAATTCAGCATATATTAGAAGGTGAACCACTCTCCCTCCTGCTCAACTGACAAGGAAGCTAGCTTCTGCATGGTTCCCATAACACTCACTCACTCTGTATGTTACCAACTAACGCGGGTGTCCTATTGATGGCTGACCCACACCCTGTGCTGGCCTCAGTATCTCTCTCACTGTTGGGACTTCTCTTATTGCACCAATCTCATATATTCCCAACTTCTGAAGCTGTTTGAAATTCACTTTATATCAAATGTAGTGCTTCCTCTCCACTTACTGGCAATGGTGGATTAATTATATTAGTTTCTCAAAAGACACAGAAATTTTAAATGACAGCTCTAAGTATGAGAGAGTTTATGGAAGAGAACTTAAAGAAAACATCTGTGGATATCCCATTTATTTGGGAACATTGAGATAAAAACAGTAGTGAACAAAATTCTCATTCTTCTTCTGGATATCTCCTTCTGGATATGATCCAGTCTTTCAGAAATATTCATACTAATGTGTTTTTGTGATTTAGTGACAAATATAGAATAACTGGAATGCCAAGAGAGCCAACTTGGGGTGTCCAACAAGTCAATATATCATGTTATAATTGTAACAGAACACACACATACACACACTGTTTTTGTTGAATAAATCTCTCTTATTTTAGTCATAAAAGATCATTATTTTTATAGTAAAATATAGATATCATTAAGCACATATAATCTTAAGGTGGAAAAAAAGGTTATTGAAGAAAAACTCAAAATATCAACAAAATGTGGCCATAGGAAAAAGAAGGGTGTGTACGTGTGTGTGTGTGTGTGTCTAAGGATGGTATTAGGACTGAAGTCTGGGGGTTTAAAATTAATGGATAGTAAAATATTTAAACATGACTAAAGCTGGTCATCAGATTTTTTTAAAAAATGTGTTCTTATGTATAAATATAGTTCCCTAATTAATAGTTTGTTAATTAAAGGCATGTCGCTTCCTTAGTAAAAGACCTTATATTTTTTAAAAAGTGTTTTGTGAGGCTACAAGAATAAATTATCTTTCTTTTATTCTTTAATTTCCAAAGCTAATATCTAATTTATTCTTCAAAGGGAAAAACACACACACAATCTTTCTTGTTTAAAGAAGTTTCAAAGCAGACTCATATTTGAAACCATGAAACTTTAAAAATCATTTTAAGTTTATTTTTTTATGGATGTGGGTATATCTTCAAATAACTAGTCCAGTTATTTTTCTACGGGTATTTCATTTGGGATTAGAGAAATTACCCACAGTCCTATCACCCGAAGAAAGATAAAGTCATAGAAATATAGTCATATCATTGAATACTCCCCATCAATAAAGGAATGAACCATTGACATATGCAACAACATAGATGAAACACAGAAGTATGTTGAAGGAAAGAGGAAGCCAGATTCAAAACTAGTCTATTATAGAAGTTTAAAAAGTAGCTACCTTTGGAAGACACAGAGGATTTGACTGAAAAGGTATAGGAGGGAATTTTCTGGCTTGATAGAAATTTGCTATAACCTGTTATAGTTGTAGAGGCATGTTCAATTATCAAAACTCCAACTGAAGACTTAAGATGCCTGCAGGTTGTTATATACATATAGATATAAAAGACTGGAAGGAAATGAAATAAAGTGGCTGTCTGGTTTATCATCTAAAAGTTGATAAATCTTAGTATCACTAAATTTTCATTTGTTCTAATTTTTGCTATTTTATAATTTTTTTATGCAAAAGCTTTAATATATATATTTATAATTAGAAACATAAATACACATTTATACACACATATATATTTATAACTATAGATTTGAAGACATATTTGTTGAATGGAACTAAGATTTTTGTCTTTCACTGCTAAGAAGAGAATGTAAGAGTTCACTAGAAGATGTGCATAGAGAAGTGGAGATATCTGATTATTCCTTGCCTTTGGAGTTTAATCTTGTCGATGTTGTTGTGTGTTTGTTTATTTAATTTTTGCAGAGGGTTTTTTCTACCCCTATGATCTGACACTCAAACCTCTATTCAGCCCTCTCCTATAGGTGGAGCCAGGATCAGATAACATGGACTGGTGTATAGATCCTTAAAATCACCAGTATAAAAATGTTGAGAAAGAGACAGAAAGAGAGGGAGATAAGGATATTGGAAACTGTAAATACATTTCTTCAGGAGTTTGCTTTAGAAAGGTATAGGAAAACAGAGAATAGCTGGAGAAGGATGTAACAAGAAAAGATTTTAGTTTGTGTTTGTTTTTAATGCAAGCAATTATATAAACAACTACTTTGTTCACTAGTACATTTTTAATAGTATATGATCAAATGAAAAATGAGGAGATATTCTAATTATGGAAATTATATAAAATTACTAATTTTGTAGAATTCTTAAAAAATTGATTCTGGATTATCAGTAAGAACCTAACATTAAAAAAAATCAAAAGAAAATATTTGAGAATAAGACCTAGACTGAACTAGAATATACCACAATTTTTGTTTGTTTTGAGTAGTAAAGTACAAATGCACTTTTGTATATTTGGAATGTGAGGGATATATTTATCTTTTTGAAAATTAATAAAAGACTTCAAATTTATCAACTACTTACAAACTTTGAGAGGCCAAAATTGTGTTTTCCACTATAATACAATAGCAGGAAAGGAAATAGAATTGTTATTCTTCCTATAACAACTTGTTAAATGTTTTATTGTAAAGCTTATTTGTTACGTATAAGTCTGGTTACTTATACAGAACTAGATTAAGGATCCAAAAGACCAGATATCAGAAACCCAAAGTTTATATATCTTACTTCAACCAATTATTTACACAAGCAATCCAGTGCACAACACACAAATTATGTTCTTCTCCAGATTCTTTTGGCCCAAACCTGCTCTTTGGTACCTAGCCACATATTCATTGGAAAATCCAGCCATCACATTCATTGAACTCACCACATTTGCCCTAATAACCAGTTTTCTTAGCCTCCTTGGAGCTAAGGTTTTAGCTCTGCTTGACCTCTTTGTGCCTACAACACAGCACATGTGTCCAACACAACCCAAACTATGGAGGCCAGAGTTTCTTCCATAACTTCTGGGCTCAGACTGCACTTGTAGGATGTGGACCTGGAATTTCCAACAGTTTCATAGGTGTACAACCTAGAAGTATGGAGGAGTTAATGCCCATGGGGGTAATACCCAATGGGAAGATGAGAAGGAAGCGGTAGATTAATCCCTCTTTCTTCTTCATCATGAGAGGTTCTTCCAAAGTACAATAGTCTGCATAGTTCTTCTAGAACACATTCTGCCAGAAGGAGCAACTAGCTGTGCTTTACTTGGAAAATGAGGCCAGCTTCATAAAACAACAAATTACCTTCTTTCTTGCTGTCTGTCTTGGTATTGTATCATACAATAAAGCTTAAGTGCATACATTTTGTCTCAGGCTTTGTTTTCTAAGGAAAGTTGTCTAACACATTTAGCAACAATAATCCCAGATTAATCAGATGATAGAGTGTCCTTGTGCTGGCAACTATTATGAAATGAATTGTTGTTTGGAGAGGAATCTCTATGTATCAAAAGAGATTAAGCATAATAGAAATAAAATATCAGCTCAGGTTTGGTGTTCTCTTTGAGTTGTGAAGAAGCTTAAGCTTCTATCATGATACTAATATATCAATTAGGTGAATTGCTATTAAAATTGTATGCATGTGACATCATATCACATATGTGACAATGTATATGTCAGATAATATAACATTCACTTGTGAAAAATAACACAAGATAAAAGTGGTTCTCACAGAACTCACAATTTTATCATGGTGTTACGGAATTAAGCCTAATAAATGATACGAAGAAGAATTAATTAAGGTATGCATAGGTATTATTTGATATGTATTTGATATACTGATATTTAAAATAAAGTTTTGACATAGTATAATGGATAACATCAAGGGATTTGAAATCTATTCTCAATCCTCTCCTTGGCTTAACTAATAAATATTCATGAGACCTTTGAAGAGGTTACCTAACTTCTCTGGTTCTCAGTTTTCTCATTAATTAATAAAAGTAATGAGTTAAACCATATACATTGAACTGTATACTAACACATATATACGGAATCTTAAAAAAAAAAAATGGTCATGAAGAACCTAGGGGCAAGACAGGGATAAAGTCGCAGACCTACTAGAGAATGGACTTGAGGATACGGGGAGTGGGAAGGGTAAGCTGGGACAAAGTGAGAGAGTGGCATGGACATATATACACTAACAAAAGTAAAATAGATAGCTAGTGGGAAGCAGCCGCACAGTACAGGGAAATCAGCTCGGTGCTTTGAGACCACCTAGAGGGGTGGGATAGGGATGGTGGGAGGGAAGGAGATGAAAGAGGGAAGAGATATGGGGATATATGTATATGTATAACTGATTCACTTTGTTATAAAGCAGAAACTAACACACCATTGTAAAGCAATTATACTCCAATAAAGATGTTAAAAAATAATAAAATAAAAAAATAAACGATATAAATTGAAAGGCCTCCTCCATGGCTAACATTGTGATGATCCATATTAATTAAGTAGCATTACTTGGGACAGTATAATAAAGTACATAGCTGATTGTCAAAGATCACAAATATTTTCCTATATCAGTGTGGCTGCCTGCTCTAAAAGTACTGACTGTATTCAGAAATACTTTTTAAAGAATGTTAAATAAAATCAGTGAGGTCAATGATTATTATGCTCATTCTAGGTAACTAAGGCTATGCTGGGCCACGGAGAATAAAAACAGAAAGGGGGGCATATTTAGTGTTGTTCAAGAAACATTTGTTGAATATCTATCGTGAGTAACACCTGTGTTTAATACTGATGAGTAGTTTACAAGAGAGAAGTGCCCTACCCTCAAGCCACTGGCACATTTAAATGACTCAAATGGTGGCAAATGCCCTTGAGAGTTGTTAGTTGTTTCAAGAACAAAAGAGCTAGAATTCACTCAGGCTAAGAATGGAATGTGTGGTTCATATACTCTTAGAGAAATGTTGAACAACCAGGCTGTGAAAAAGGCAGGCTGGAGTTCAGAAGCAACTGTTCTCATTCTCTTAATCATCTTTCTTCACGCCATATTTTGCCATCCTTCTCTCTGACTGCAGCTGGTTTACTTTACAAAGGAGAAAACATGACTGTTCCAGGACTGATGAATTCTACATCTTACAGTTTAAGTAAGTCATTGGAGAGAGACTGATAAGCAGCATCCTGTTGTCTTTTGTCCAAGTCCAGAGCTCTTGAGAAGGTATAGTATCACTGCTTGACTCAGATATACAACCAAGACTAATCAAATTCAGTCACAGATTAATTGACTTGTTCCAGGGCTGGATCTCTGGCCAATCAGAATGGATGCAGAGGGCTTCCCTGGTGGCACAGTGGCTGAGAATCCGCCTGCAAATGCAGGGGACACGGGTTTGAACCCTGGTCCAGGAAAATCTCACATGTCGTGGAGCAGCTAAGCCCATGAACCACAACTACTGAGGCTGCGCTCTAGAGCCCACGAGCCATAACTACTGAGCCCCCATGCCACAGCTACTGAAGCCCGCGTGCCTAGAGCCCATGCTCTTCAACAAGAGAAGCCACCCAATGAGAAGCCCGCGCACTGCAAGGAAGAGTAGCCCCCACTTGCTGCAACGAGAGAAAGCCCGTGCACAGTAACAAAGAGCCAACACAGCCAAAATTAAAAATAAATAAATAAATTTATTTTTTTAAAAAAATCAAAAAAAAAAAGAATGGATGCAGAGAGCACTGGAGAAGTGCCTGGAGAGGCACTGCCTTACCATGATTTGAGTCTCCCGTTGCTAGGTCATGGTGTGATCCAGGAGATCCATGAGAAGGTTCATGTCAGCCAGGAACTAAGTAGGAAATTATGGGCACTGAACTTCAACATTTCATTCCATAAAAATAGCCATATTTTAGAAATTGGTATTAATAAAATAGTAATATTATTCCTAGGAAAGAGAGTAATGGATTGAGAAAATGTATTTTATTGGGTACCTAAATAGCAAGTAGCAAATATTACTTACTTACCAATAGCAAGTAAGTATTGGGTTGGCTAGGATTTTCACTTTCTTACATATGAGATTTGTTTATTTTTAGTAGTCACTAGGTAGTAATTCTGAGGCCAAAAGGCACAGTATCTGATTATTAGTGTAGTTTTATGATCTATTAAATTTTCTGTTCATAATGGAAAGATGGAATGATCTGGGGAAATTAGCTATATGGGCTTGTATTTTTTTCTTCAGTATATCTGTTTTTATAAGGTTGACTGACTATATAATCCAAATGTAGATAACTTAGTGTTCTTTAAATGCTCTTTGACTAATACACATAATGATGAAAAGCTTCCTATGTTTTCTCTTAAATTCTCCTCATGGCATCTCAACAGCTTCTTTTTGATCACTAAGAATACTGTAGCATAGCTATAGAAAATGTTTGTCTCATTAAAATGTACCCTTACTGCAAGTTCAGAGGATTGTAAGTATATGTATAATTTTATTTCCACTGGGTGATTTTTGTAATGTGTATGAGCCATTCTCTATAATGGAAAGTGCAATAGTAGATACTTTAAATAAGCATTAATCTTAACAATACATTTGCAAGTTAGGTAAGCAACATGAAGCATAGAGCCATACTAAGTATTATCCACATTCATCCACCTTCACAGCCTGCAAAAATAGAAATCACACATCATGAACAAAGGACATTTGTAAAAGGTATAACAGGGATACTTGTGGTATATTTCCTTTCTGGTTGTCATAGGCATATGAAGGAAAAGCAAAGCACAAAACAAACTATTATTTAGAAAAAGAAACAGTAAATTAAAATAAAATAACACAAAGCAATATAAAATAATTGTCATGTAAGAGAAGAAATAAAGTATTAGGCTCCTTATTCAGATAATGACATTTGGATATTGACTCTACAAAAAATATTTACTGCCTCTAATCGTATTGCTACAAAGTTTCTTTTCTTCTGTACCATAATTGACATGCTATAACTTATTCTTGCCAAATAAATCAACTGAGATAGATCACTCATTTATTTGGATGGAAGCTTAAAAACTAACAAAAACAAAAATCAGGGCTTCCCTGGTGGCGCAGTTGTTGAGA
>NC_041220.1:84090816-84102022 GCF_002837175.3 Physeter macrocephalus | reverse complement strand
GCTCCGCAACGGGAGAGGCCACAACAGTGAAAGGCCTGCGTACCACAAAAAAAAAAAAAAAAAAAAAAAAAAAAAAAAAAAAAAATCAAACCAAAGCAAACACCAAAAACAAAAACCAAAATAACTTTTAGGTTGTCAGCACTTCCACGAAGAAAGAGTTTTATTTACTTGCTTTATCTTATAATAAAACAGAAATTCCACTGATTTTCCTAAAAATGATGTTATCTTAATGATGATTTATTTTTTCCATCTTGGACAGAGAAAAAATTACTATAGGCCTCACTGTAGCTATTTAGAATCACTCAGAATATAATCTGTTTAAAACATACACAGAATATAGAAAAGGACACATCAATACTTAAATAACAAAAATAGGAATACAGTAAATTAGGCTGCATTTACACTAGTCAATCACTAAGTTGAAAAATAACTTTGTATTTTTTAGCCATCTTCACTTCACAATTGGATTGAGGTCTACACTGATGTGCTTGATTGGGCAAAAATGAGTTATTAAGCCAGTAAATTAGCATTGAATCTAACCTTATTTATCTACCGTGAGATTTTAGTTTATAAATCTATGTAATACCAGCACTCAAACAGAAAACTTAGGTTCTTTGAATATACTGTCATCAATATTAACTATTTTTATTTAAGGTGATTGTGCTTTTACATCTTTTTTAATGAGCACACACACAAAATTTTGGAGTCATCCCCCATACTTTTTCATACTTCTTACATGAAATAAGGAATAGGCTTCTGAATAAAATTTTGTATTTTTCCATTATTAGAACAAAATGATAAATGCTTAGACAGTATGAAAAATGTGAGTACAAGAAATCTTTACCTTGCCCTGGCATATTGTTCTTGCTGATTCAACACAACTTCGGTTTACAAAGACAAACTTTAAATATCTATCAAATATTTCAAAGACAGAAGAATAAGAATTTTAAAACATCATTCTTTTATAATAAGAATTTGAAATTTTATGCCTACAGCAGAATATGAAGTAAAATATTATATATAATCAGAAAAACTCACTATTAGAAGAAAAAATTTCTAGAAACACAATTTGAATAATAAAGTTAAGTCACAATATTCCTGAAAATTTGTCTATTGACAGATACATAATTGTTCACTCATCAACTATCTCCCTACAATTTTTCTGTTTATTTTTTAATATTGTGTAATTTTAAAACCTCATCAAATTATGCATAAAGTCATCAATGTCCTTAATATAGGACTAAAGCTTATTCAGAATTAGCATAATAAAATATTATACAACGTTTAACACCATCAGCATGAAATTGGTGGTTATAGATATAACAAGTTAGTTTTGTACAGTCAATTTTGGAATTGTTTACATAAAGATACTATTGCTTTTGTTTATCCCTTGAAAATCTTGTGAAAATATTAATTGTCTATATTTAGTTCAAATTCAGTTTCAGAACAGTATGACATATTGTGACATGTAGACTGTCTATTTCACTTAACCCCATGAACCTTAATTCTATATCTACTGCTTCTTGCTGGATGCAAAAGCAAAATGGTCATGGTATCCATGGAATAACTGAGGACGAGCCATCAAACTTCAAGTACACAGCTGAATTCAGCCCTGAAGTGCCAGAGAACCTAACTGAAGCTCGCTTAATGGGATCACGTCAAATGGTGAGAGTGCTGAGTGTTTGGATAGCCAGAGGCCCAACCTAGCTTCCCCAAGGAGACTACCCTCAGCAACAGAGCTACTTCAATGTTTGTCCTATTCTGAGAAAAAAAGCTCAGTGCATTTAAAAACACATTTAGGCTTCTCTAATCTATATATTTGCAGAACGGATAGATGGGTAAAGCAGAGGTGGTTGATTTTAGCCCTTTTAAATATGGATTACAAAGCTGCCAACTGAAGTCCCAAGGGGATGGAGGGTGAGGATGCAATCAGATTCAGTGCTAAAGAGGAGCTTTGTAATAAGCCAGGCTTTTTGAACTTGAGGTTATTAAATAAACAAAAAACAATGTCGGGTAAAAATTAAAAGATCTAAAATTAAAGTGATTGAATGTATATTGGAAAAGGATAAAATTTAACAAAATATTGTGAGAAAGATAACGTGAGGCAAAATTTACTGGGGTCTGAGCAGTCAAATAGAGTAAGGAAATAAATAAGACGGAATATGCCAAATATATCTGCAAGGAGGATAAAGAATTACGTGCAAAACCATGGAGAATTTTGAATGCTAAGCCCATGTGGGGCTTTATTCCTGTTTAAAGAAACCCTTTAAGAACTCTTTTTTTTTTTTCTATCCAAATTTGACTATTCACTGTTCTGCCAACAACCCTTGAGTATTTCTACCGCTGAATCTTAGCTCACTGTTCCTTTCGTGGTAAGAATCATGAAAGGTAAGAATAGAAACCTCTATTCTTTGAAGTTTACTTCAAAATTATCATTCACACCAAGCTAACTCCAACCATCCCAGTCAGCAGAAACCCACCTCTTTGAAAATTTTAGTTGTTACTCTGTGCCCTCTATCTGGAACTCTTTTCTTATCTCCCTTTGAATTGTTAGTTATCTTTGTATGTGCGAGTTCCATTTTGGACATGTTTGCTTAAAGTGTTTGTATGACATCCAGGTGAAGATGTCAGCCAACAACTTCGAATGTGAGAATGAAACTCCAGGGGGTTTTAGAGTCAAAAAAGCAGTCTGTAGCTATATTCAAGTCCTAATGGAAACTGTGCGAATGAGCCGGATTGCAAGGAAATAAATTCAAAGAAAGACAGCCAAAGGTTCACACTGTCCTTCAGAAGAGGTTTTTCCGGGATGGTAAGAATTACAAGTCCAGGCCAGGAAGGATATTGGAAATCTTGCCTCCAGAACCAGAGCACTTGGCCACTAGCCATGTGGAAATTCTGCCTTCATACAAAAAAAATTAAAATGAACTTGATAAACTCCCCTGGGGGAGCAAAGCACTTGAGCTGATTCATCCTCAGGAGATAATTTGTTTGAGTTTCAACAAGGGCATAAACTAAGCTTTACTCTTATTAACTGGAGCATTTCTGCATATGTGTTATTTTGTAATATCTCTGTTAGAGGGTAGAAGAAGTCAGCCTCCCAGTACACCAAGGAGGAAATAAAACAAGATTTTGTCCATGGAAACTCCTTATGGAGGTTTTTTCTTTTTTACCCCCTATTCAAATCAGGGTAGAGGTGCGGGTGCAGTTTAAATTCTTCAGTTTGCCTTAGAATATTAACAGAATTCAAGGTCAGGAAGTTAACCAGCAGAATCGGTAAAACCAGTGCAAGTCATACGTGTTTATTTCTTAGTATTATCTGAAGGAGAAAATACAAGAGGTTTTAAAAATGACTCTGACAACTGTCTGTCTCATAAAGCCTGAACTTCTCATTTGCTTCCTACAAAGAGGAGCATATAAATTCATGTTGGTGAACTTAGAGTCTGGCCAGCAGTAAGAGATCTCCCTGGCCAAACATTCGCCTAAAACACACCCCCCCATCCAAGCAAAATGGACAGGTATACCAGGCTCTGTGCTTTGTCCTGAGTGAGGGCAGAACAAAGCTGGACAAATGTAGAGAATAAGAACAAATCTTTCAGTTTTCTATTTGCCTGACATTTTACTTACTTAATCTATAATGGTCATAACTAACTGGTGAAGTCGATAGTATCTTGGATTTATGGATGAGAAAAACCACAACTCCAGAGGTTAATTAAGTTGTTGGAGGTCACATATTGAGTAATGAGCAGAACTTGAATTTGAACCCAGGTGAAGAAATAGATTTCATCCAGGTCTAAACCTGCCCTGCTGGGGACATGAAACATCAAGAATGCTGACCCTGTAAAATCCTTTGATCTGGATTTAGAGAAATCTTCGTAAAACCTGTGACTGGATTTTCATCATTACTTATAATGAGGGAAAAAGCAGGCACTTAGCCAGAAAATATGGAGGCATCAAGAGGATATTAAACTAAAGGGAAGATTTTGAGGTGAGTCAGTGGAGGTAGAGCAGCAATGATAACCGGTAGCACATTGAGGACATGAAGGAAAGGCGAGACTGCTCCTCCAATGGGGAGGACACTTCAGAGACTCTTACTGTCACTGCCATCTTTGTGCACATTGTTCTGGCTTCCTTCTGCTCTTGCTAAATTATTAGTTATTGTATTAGTTTCCTATGCTGTCATAACAAATTACCACAAAGTCAGTATCTAAAAAAAAAAAGAAATTTATTCCCTCCTAGTTCTGGAGGCCAGAAGTCCAAGTCAGTACTGCCAGAACGGCCAAAATCAAAGTGTTAGCAGGGCCACATTGCCTCCAGGGAGTCTATGGGAGGCTCTTTTCCTTGCCTCTTCCAGCTTCTGGTGGCTGCCATTGCTCTAATCTATGCCTCTGTCTTCCCATCACCTTCCCTTCTGTGTATTTCTTTTGAGTATCTCTCTCATAAGGATACATCTGATGGTATACAAGACTCACTGGGATAATCTACGATAAGCCCCCTTTTTCAAGATCCTTAACTTAAGTACGTCTTTTGCCATATAAGGTAATATTCACAGGTTCCAGGAATGAGGACATGAGCACACCTTTTAAGAGGACATCATTCAGTCCACTGTAGTAACCAAATGACCAATGGACACCTGGTTAGTATGATTTGAATAATACGTATATGATTTACTGTGTCTTTTCACCATCTACTGCATTTCTACACAGCGTTTTTGCTAGATGCACAAACCCTTGAGGTTGGATCTTCAATTCCATATATTTGAAAGCATAGGAGGTCAAAGCTTTCAATCAAAAATTTTCTCTGGATATCTACTAAGGTAGATGTTGTATACTATGTTCTTGCATTAAAATAATAATAACAATAAATCTAGTACATATAGTGCTTACTATGCACCAATTTCTATTCTAAATCCATTATGTAAATTAATTTATTTAATCTTCAAAGCAGCCCTATGAAGTGTGACTATGTGATTTTATGGATGAGGAAACTGAGGCATGTATGTTTATCTGAAGAAAAAACAGCATTTCGGAAAAATGGTCACCAATATTCACTATAAAACCAAGTCTACTGATCTTCGCTAGTGTTTATAACTTCTATCAAGCTCCAGGTTGTTCCAGATAATTTTATAACTAATTAATGAGATAGAAGGATTGACTCATCAATAGTATATAATTTTGAATATATTATCACTAGTGCCAACTTGATTGTTGAATTTACTTTTGCATTAATGAAACTTTGCAGTTTATACATTAATTATAATAGGAAATAATGTCACTTATGCAATTTTTCTCCTAAGTAAGATATTCAAACAACTTCTGATAACATGGAAGAGGTTAGTACATTTTCATATGTATGGGATTCGGACTTCCCTTGTGGCGCTGTGGTTAAGAATCCACCTGCCAATACAGGGGACATGGGTTCGAGCCCTGGTCCGGGAAGACCCCACATGCCGTGGAACAACTAAGCCCGCGTGCCACAACAACTGAGCCTGCGCTCTAGAGCCCGTGAGCCACAACTACTGAACCCGCGTGCCACAACTACTGAAGCCTGTGCTCCTAGAGCCCATGCTCCACAACAAGAGAAGCCACCACAGTGAGAAGCCTGCACACCACAACAAAGAGTAGCCCCCGCTCACTGCAACTAGAGAAAGCCCGCGCACAGCAACGAAGACTCAACACAGCTATAAATAAATAAATAAATAAATAAATAAATAAATAAATAAGAAATTAAATATTCATATGTATGGGATTCATCTATGCATATATAACTATTATATCTAGCTATCGGTCTATGTATCTATCTATATTTGTATATCTAGATGGAGAGAAAGAAACAGAAAGATGGAAAGATAGAGAAAGAGGAACAAGGAGACCAAAAGAGCTATCAGTTCTTGAGCTTTTATAGTAAAAGCCATTTTTATCCAAAGCAAGCAACGCATTTAGTTGATTAACTAAAAAGTCAGGTAAGCATTAAACTCAAAAAATGTGATTCATATCTGCCTCATTTTCTTCTAATTAACACATAAATAAACATTCACTGGATAATCTTCTGATATAGGTCCACGTGTTTTCCTTTGATGTTGAGTCACAAATTAAAGTCTTAGGATATCTTTCATTTCTAAACTGTACCCATAAAACATAATATAAAATTTGGATTTGGATTCCCATGAAGTGGAATGAGAACTTAAAACACAGGAAAAGCAATCTAGTATTAAATATTTAATACTTTTATATTTTCCAAATATTAATAGTATTTCATATTTCCCCAATTTTGACATATTTTAAATTTAAATTTTATTTTTATTTTAGTGACTGACTCATTAAATATTTCCAAAATATTCAGCTCAGGTTTAAATTAAAATTATAGTTGTTTTCTTTTACTTGTTCATGTTGTACTTGTTTACATAAGATTTATCTAAATCATATATTTAAAATAAAAATAAATCAATTGGAATTGGCATAAACAGGTACCAAAGCTCTTGATCAGCACATTACTCCATATATGAGCTAAAATAATCAGGCATACTAAGTATAACCCATGGTCATGAATATTCAGCCTCGAGGCATTCCTTCTTCAAAGGAAATGAAGAACCTGAGTTAATTTAGTAAATCTATTCTCTGTCTAACCCTACTTTAGTTGCATCTATCCTTTGTAATTGTGGTTTTCACAGTATAAGTAGTCACAAAGAGAAATGAGAAAATACAAGCCCCGAACATATAGGTACATAAACTTATATTAAAAAATAAGGTAATTATTCCAAAAGTGAACATTCCTGGAAAGCATAAGAAAAGGGTATAGAAGGGTATACAGGTCCTAATAACCTGTAAGAGCTCAAAGTTTTAAATTATTGGTTTAACTATTGCTATATAATTAAAATAAAATGTTTCCATAATTAAAAATATAATCATCAAACATTAAGATAACCTAAAAATATAGAATATAAAATTAGGAAGTACATGTGTTAAAATTTTCTAGTTAAGTAAATAATCAAGAAAAATAGAAAAAATGAAATCATGCAAAGCACAATTTAGTACCAAAAATGTAGGCTCTGGAGTCAGGTTGCCTGAATTCAATTCAGGGTTAAAAATATATTAGCTGCAAGCATAAGAAAAAATACTTAATTTCATTAGTCATCAGAGAAATGCAAGTCAAAACCACAATAAAATATTACCTCACACCCACTAGGATGGCTACTATCAAAACAAAGCAAAATAAACAAACAAACAAAAAATAAATAACAAGTGTGGTGAAAATTTGGAGAAATTGGAAACCTTGTCCACTGTTTGCCAGATTGTACAATGATGCAAGCACTATGGGAAAGAGTATGAGGGTTCCTTAAAAAATTAAAAATAAAACTGCCACATGATCCAGTAATCCCACGTCCAGATATAGATTCAAAATAATTGAAAACAGAGTCCTGAAGAGATATTTGTGCAATCATGATTATATCACCACTCTTCACAATGGCTAACAGGTGGAACCAACCCAAATGTCCACAGACAGATAAATGGATAAAATTTGCTATCTACATACTGCTGGGGAAGAAAAACCTTCCCTCTGTCCTCTTATGTTCTTTGCTTGGAGGGTCTGCAAATTAAACTGACAAAAGACAGGTTAGCAAGAGAAAATACAGATGTTTTCATTGTGGGTATACAGGAGTTCACAGAAAAAATGTGGCTCAAGAAGGTGGTTAGGACTTGGGACTTACATAGCATCTTATTACATTAGGGGAAAAGGAGGAGGAGAAAGGCACTTATGGGAAAACACTTCTGAATGGGTCCTTAGGAGAACAGATAGGAGATAACAATAGTTTTGTAACAATGCCTGGTTAGATTTGATGCTGATTTCTCTCCAGTGATGAGTCAATTTCTGGTGGAGAAACTCTCAAGATTTGTAACAATTGACTTCTTTTGGGAGACTCTGTTTTTAAAAAGATAAGGGAGTTTAAAAATCCTGCTCTCCAATGCCTTCAGATAAAAATAATTTTTATGCCACAGTGGTGTCTTCTGGACCACTTCAACACAATGGAATATTATTCAGCCTTAAAAAGGAAGAAAATCCTATGGCATGATACAACATAAATGAATCTTGAGAATGCTAAGTGAAATAAGCAGTCACAATAAATAAATAAATATATGAGGTCAAATTCACAGCAACAGAGAGTAGAATGGTGGCTATGAGGGACTGAGGAGAGAGGGAAAAAAGGAGAGTTATTTACTGGGTACAGGTTTTCAGTTCTGCAAGATGAAAAAGTTCTGGAAATTTGTTTCACAACAATTTGAATATACTTAACCCTACTGAACTGTACACTTAACAATGTTTAAAATAGTGAATTTTTTAATGTGTTTCTTACCACATTAAAAAAGTAAACTTTATCAGCTAGGTAACTTTGACTAAGACTTTTAGCTTTTCTCAGCTTCATCATTCATCACCTGTAAAATGGTGATTATAGTAAGATTTATGACATGTTTGTTATGTAGAAAAAATGAGATAATGAATGTAAAAGACTTCACACAATGTCTATTACACCAATATAATGGAGAACAAAAAGAATTATAGGCAAAAAAGCAAAATAATCAAGTGATATATTGGTCCAGAATGGCATTCGAAAAAGTTTACTCAGTACATAATGTGTACAATGAATAATCTCTGTGCCTTCATATATCTGTTCATTTCTGGTGTGAGAGGACAATGAATCGCAGGAAATTTCTGAGGAAGTTCTTTTAACATAGAATTCTATTAAGGAATTGAGATCTTGATTTCCACCGTGATTCATTCTAACCTCTGAGCACTGTGACAAGCCTCTGATTTTTTTTTTTTTTTCTTTAAAGTAAAGCAATCTTTGAACTGAAGATTTCTCCAGTATTTGGTGAATAATCAGAAGCAAATGAGCAAGGCTTTCCACGGGAGCCTGGATTCAGTTAATCGGTCTTAGAAATGGCCCCATTCAATAAGATTGAAATTCAAAGAAAAAAGTGTGTTTTGGGGGTGGGGAGGGTCAACTAGGGAAAAAAGGAAATAGAAGTTACCAACCAAAAGTTTTACTTGCATAGTTTGCCCATCTTCTCACCTGCTGTTTTTATCATTTAATTTTTTATTTCCCTAATTATATCCTCATCAGGGAGCATACCAAGCTTCATTGTGTGATGCTATTAAAACTCAAGTTAAAAAAAATAATTTTAAATCTCTTCCACCTGTATTCTTGTCTCCTATCTGGATCCCAAGGTTGAATGGTATTTGAAGACAGTAGTTTGTGTGTGTGTGTGTGTGTGTGTGTGTGTGTATGTGTGTGTGTGTGTTTGTATATGTGTGTGTGTGTGTCTGCATATGTGCAAATGAGGTTTTAGAGCTCGAATTTTTTGCTGCATCGGGTCTCGTATTCCGTAAATGACACAATTGATATACTGGAGATAAGTTATTAATTTGATTTATCTATTTAAATATTTGGGAATTGTTTGGGAAGGCAGTTCACTGGAGGGGGAGAGAGTCCCTTAGGAGGTGATTTCTTTTACCTGGTGCCTTCATTTCTCAGACCATTTGAGATGCTAATTACAAATTGTTTTTGATTGTGCAGATGACCCAGGTAGTGACACTGTGGAATGAAATCCCATTTGAATATATTTCTGCTCTAATGAAGGTTACACACTAAGGGACCCAGAGTAAGGAATAAATAGAGCACTACACAGGCTTCTTTCTTTGTTTTCTTAGTATTTCTACTGGTGAACATAAAAAAGCAAAAAAGGAATATAAAAGAAAGCCTTACAATTATTTCACTTTTATGACTCCTTGGGTAGATTTTCGATTACAAATACCTTCCTGAGACAAAGACATTTGAAGATGTTGCTTAAACGACTTTTATTTTCAGATCAACAGGGTAAAAAGCATGGAATAGGAGTGAGTCACACCATATCTAACCATGTTTTGAGGTTTTTATTGTTAATTTAATATTTTATTCTGTCAGCATACTCACTAAAACTTTTAAAATTCCTAAAACAGACCTGAGTTTTCCACTCAAGTCCCAAAACATGACTGTCTGATGTGAAGGGGTAACTTGCATTTTGAGAAATCCTATTTATTAAACAAAAACTTCCTGCTGTGAAAGAAGTATTTGATGTTTCTCCTGATGTCTCATTCATTTCCAGTTATATTTTACCCACAGAAGCAACTGGCTAATCGTCTAATATCCTTGATGCCTGATGTGATAGTCTAATGTGTTTCTGCTTTCAAAAGTGAGAAGAAACCTTTCAAAACCAACAATAGGTAAGCCGATGTCCAATAAATCCTTTAGACCATTGGGCTTGGGAAAAAAGAAGCTTCATCCTCACTTCCCATCTATCATTTTAATATGGCTGAACAAAGGAACAAAAGCTCAGCAGCTGACAGTACTGTCATCTCTCTCCAACGCAGTGAAAGCACACCTTTCCCAGGTTTCCTGGCTGTGCATTAATGAGGGAATTGTCAGAGGGAAGGAAGGAGTGAGTTCACGGTTCTCAGTTCCATATGTCAATTCTTCAGCTCCCAGCCCACTGTATTATGGCTTCCAGAAAATATGCTCCAGTCATCAGTAAATGGTAATTGAGAGAGAATTTATGTTTTCACGATATTACCTTATTGACCCTCCTCAGCAATATTCATTTAGATTTTAGGCATGGAGTTACTTTTCCTAATATTGTTCAACAGCTTCTCTTCTCCTCAAATGCAGACATAGGCTGGCAACGAGCCACCTCTAATTATTTCTCATTACTTTCCTTCTTCTTTTAGTATGTTCTTACTGTGTGGAGCTTTGCCAATTGCTGACAAAAGCCAAATGGAAAAAAACGGAAGACATTTTGACGGTTAATCTGTTTCAGTGGTACAGTAACACCCTCTAAGCTCTACTGGAATCTGCTAGTTGCCAAAGATCATACCTGCTGCTTCTGCTTTGGTTCCTGCTAACTCTGGAGGCCACAGATGCACCTTAGAAGGAGAAAGGCAAGGCAAGGATACGTCTATTTACTTAAGTGTGCATATAAAGGGAAGGGTTTTTTGCGTCTATTTCTGAGCTCTGCAAGTCCTAAACTCTTCTGAAAATGAAGGATCAATTGATTCTCCTTCACTCAACAAAAATATACTGAATGCTTTCTTTTTTTTTTTTTTTTTTTTTTTTTTTTGCGGTACGCGGGCCTCTCACTGTTGTGGCCTCTCCCGTTGCGGAGCACAGGCTCTGGAC